>NC_139906.1:14724299-14724856 GCF_905171665.1 Trachurus trachurus
GAAGTTAAAGCAGATATCAGTGGAATGTTTTTGTTAATATAAGTCCTAAATAGTCCTATTTTCCGTCAGCAATCACTTACATGAAGTATTTCAGCCTAAACACGAGTCTCTCCGTCACTCTGCTCTGCTGTAACCCGAGGAGAAAATTTTCCTTGTGGGATACAAGTGTTATCCAATGAGGAGAGAGAACGGCATGAAGGGCTGTGTGTGCAGCCAAGGGATGCGCGTGAATGTGGTGACGTAGCACGAGGACCAATTGATGCCTGACAAGGGCGGGGGCTGCTAACTCATGGTGCGTTCAAAGAAACTCGTACTTTGTGTTTTTCCTTCCTGTGAAGTCATACCAGTTCGATCTGGTACGAGTTCACGGGTCGGAAGTTACGAGTGGCCGTTATAGGGAACTTTCACAGACAACAGGATGGTAAAAACACGAGCTACGGGTTACCTGGAACGCTACCAAGTCGTAGTTGTGACTTGAAGCTGTAACTTACGGTTTCAAAAGCCTGCCTTGAACGCAGCATTAGCCGAAACGGCCGTGAAGCTGATATCTGCTTTAA
>NC_139906.1:14724879-14820077 GCF_905171665.1 Trachurus trachurus
GGGTTGGCCCATAAAAAGCAGGAGCAGCAGGCAGCAGACAGTAAGCTACTAGATCTATAAATAGTACTGTTGTTGTCAAAATGGCCGCAATCATTTTTGAATCAATGTGAAATATTTATCATGTTACAAACAGGCCAGTTTTAAAGCTAAAGTAAAAAAAAGTTTACTGTTACTCTTTTACACACAGAATCCAGACGAAACTAGAGGTAGAGTCAACCCACAAGAGATTGTGATTACACTGCTGTGCAACTCTGCTAAAGAGTGACGTTGTGGAGAGGCACCCTGTAATGTGGTTAACTATCTAGTCTTCAGTGGCTTCCCGGGAGGCTTCTTTAAACGTTGAACTCTGCAAGTGAACAATGGACCAAGGCAAAGCCCACTGCCACACAGAAAACGTACCCACACCCAGGTTTCACCACCAAAAATAAGAAAGGCAAAACAACAAAGTGGCAAGAGTCTCTCTCTGCCCGACGACTACCTTACAGGGAACTCTCAAGCAAACACAGCCAGGCAATTAAATCACAAACCATCTTGAAAGAAGACTACTACCTCCAGAGGTGGCAAGTAACGAAGTACAAATACTTCGTTACTGTACTTAAGTAGATTTTTCAGGTATCTGTACTTTACTTGAGTATTTATTTTTCTGACGACTTTTTACTTTTACTCCCTACATTTATACGCAAAAATGTGTACTTTCTACTCCTTACATTGTAAAAACAGGCTCGTTACTTTTTTTTTGGACACGACGTAAAAGCACCGGTAAAAGACGAGACGAACTAGAGAGGGAAAGAGGGAGAAGAAGAGGGAGGGAGGAGGGAGGGGGGCGGTAGAGAGAGAACCGAGTTACCAACTTGTACTGTAGCAGCGACATGGAGGCAGCAGCATGGAGGAAGGAAGCTATGGTGGTCGGACTATCCGACGGGGGGGTTGAACACTGTACAATCTGCGCAATATAGCGCATTTACCGTTTACGAGCGGCAAAGCGCAACCTGTCCATGCGCCCGTGTCTGTGTGTACGTGTGCGCGCGTGTGCGCGTGGTGCGAGAGAGCCGGCAGGTGGACTGACTGACAGAGATGAGAGGTGGTGAAACGCTGTTTAAACATTCTTATTATTATTATTTAGTGAGAGTCTGTGGCGGCCCAAACGTTGGGAAACACTGCCTCTGGTCAGTTCAATCTTGATAATTCTGTCTGAACTTTTTTTGTTTAACAAAATTATCAAAGGATGTAGGTTTCATTAACGGCAAAAATTCATTTTTACTTTTTACTTTTACTTTGAAAGTACATTTCAGAGCCTGTACTTTCTTACTTTTACTTAAGTAAAGGAGTTGAATCAGTACTTCTACTTTTACCAGAGTACTTTTCTACACATGTATCTGTACTTCTACTTAAGTACAGAATATGAGTACTTTTGCCACCTCTGACTACCTCACACAACAGCTACAAACCTTCACTTCACCTCATGGTTGTTCAGATCCTGGACACGAGCCCCCAATTGTTACGCCCCAGAACTTTGTTGGCCCAGAGGGGCATAACAAGGGACCCAACAATGACCCAAAATACAAAGACAAAGGCACTAACTTAACTAAAAGAGATTTAATACAAAATATACAGATACCAACAAGTAGACAAACTAAAACAGAAAGCCATGATGGGAGGCAGGCAAGCCCAGCAGTCCCCAGCACTGCCCCCGCTCTCTGGTGTCAGCTGCAGGGTTCTTAACTCAGTGGACCAGGTGAGCCTCGTTTGGCTGATTGAGGCCTGGGCGGAGCTGTGGAGGAGAAGGGAGAGAGACAGACACACACAAGGCCGAACCCCTATCGGCCATAACAACATACACAGATGTCATACTGTATGAAACCAGGAGACAGGAGGCATCTGTTGGTACCTACCATGTCGTGATAGCTAAATGAGTGGTGTAAAACCTCAATCCCCTTTCCCTGCTCTCTCACAGCTTATCAATAAGGATCGATCACCCATTTATTAACATCACATTTATACATTGTAATTAGATCTGTAGCTTGGCCATCTGCTGCAGCCTCATGACTTTGACTGGACAAATAATAGGCAGCAGTCATATTTACACTCATATGTCATCACTTTATTAGCATATTGTACAAATCCAGGTGTGGGCTCTTTATTCAGTTTGAATGAGATTATTTTATTTTATTTTATTTCGTTTGCAGAAGGACATCAGCATAACACATAACACAACAGCGCGGACAATCTTCATCTTATACAAAATATGGTCAGCAACCATTGGCTATTGCATTCAACCAAAGCCGTGACCTCACCTTACGGCTGCTACTCTCCCAACCCAAAGCCCTCACCCCCACACTTGTCCTGAGGGTAACATTAATTATAGACTATTGCAGAAAAAAAAACCTAAAAAAAGACACAACACCAACAGTATGACAAGAACCTTACAGTTTTTTTGCTTTGTTGAATTCAGAAAACCCAGATGAACAACATGGAAAATGCAGGGTTTCCCGCAGCGCTTTCCTGTTAAGGCGGCCGCCTTAACAACAATGAGCTGCCGCCTAAACTAACGTCTTAAAAAAATTAAAATGTAGCGATATTCGCCGCCCCCCCCCCCCCCCCCCCCATCGGACGAGCGCCTTCATTCATCTCCGCATCCTCTCACACATATACACACCACAGAGAAGCGCGCATGCATAACACATAACGCGTGGTGAAACTTAATACGGCGCGCCGAACACCCCCCCCCCCCCCCCCCCCCCCCCCCCCCCCCCACCGCCGGACGATCGATCGATCCGCGCGCACCCCCCCCACCCCCTGCCGCCAACAGGACAGACACCACCTTAACTAACACATTTTCTGGGGGAAGCACTGAAATGATTTAGGCTGTTAATTATATAGGCCATAAGATGGTATAGCTCACATCTTTATGTGCAGCAAAACCTTTCTGGAACCACATGTTTCTGAGAGAAGAACTGGTTGTTATTATTTTTTTAATTAGCTCCGTCAACTCATGGGGGCGTGTCGACACGTACAGACTTCCATACGAGCCTTCAGTCATATTTCGCAGCAAAAACATAAATAAACAGGAGGATTTAGCCTACAGTAGCCTGATATGTGCCAGTTATTCAGCAGCTAGTCCCCTTGAAGGAAGGTTTGACAACAAGCGAACGTTGAACCTCATATGTAGGCTACGGACGGTGCCGCTATTAAAAAAAAAAAAAAAGCCAATTCACAGTCACCTGTCACTCACCCACAGCTGACTGCGCTGTCAGAGGAGCTCTGCTGCTCCTTTCTCTTTAGACACTGGTGTTTGGCTGCACTCTGTAGTTCTGTAGGAGTTCAATATGAAGATCTAACCTCCATCTGAGTAACGTTACCGGCCATGTGGCGCTGCTCCGCTAGTGGTGTGTTAACGGCAAAAAAAAAGAAAAAGGTCGTCGGTCGTCCTGTCAGGAGGGAGGCACGAGCCAAAAAAATAATGATTGTTCACAAGTCCCAAAACACGAGTCCGAGTCGAGTCTGAAGTCTTTTGGGCACGAGTCCAAGTCAAGTCTGAAGTCTCTGTGGGTGCGACTTAAGTGCGACTCGAGTACGAGTCGCAAACTCGAGTCCCCATCTCTGTCGTCACACAACAACAACACCACATTTGCTAACTTTCATGTTCAATAATTCATTCAGAAATTTATTTAATAGGATAAACCCCTTGAGAGGAATCCTCTCGTTTTCGAGGGGGTCCTAAAATCTTAATCTTATAATCGATTATATAATAATCTTATTATATAATCGATTTTTATTTATTTTTTTCTTTTATTCTTACTTTTGGTTGCTTACAAATGAAAATAAATCAGCTGGTAGGTATTATTATTTCATGCACCACCATTATTTGATTGAAGCACTTGAATGAAACTTTGTCAAAAGGTTCAGATTCCTGGAGCTGCGTTTAGCTCACTAGGTAGAACTGCCGCCCCATGTTGAGGCTGCAGTCCTCACTGCAAGCGGCCCTGGTTCGATTCCCGCATCGGGCAGCCCTGTCCTGCATGTCATTCCCCCTCTCTGCCTCCCCATTTACTGGCCGTTTCTCAATACCCAGTATGCCAAGTTCGAACTTGTGAACTCCAAGAGTCTGGACTTGCGGAGTTAGTTCAGTTGGAAGAACAAACTCCCAGGGGACAGGAGAACGGGAGGACGGTCTTTCTGCAATTGGAACAGGAACGTACTTGATGACGTCATCGTCTTCGCTGGTTTCGGCATTTCAACTTCCGGTTATTTTCACTGGTTAAAATAAAATAAACACAATAAAAAACAACTCAGTTTTATTTGTATATTTTATTATTATTTCATTATTTATTATGTTTATATAATATAGTGTTTTCTTTTTATACGAATATGAATATAGAATTTCAGAAAAGTGCCTATATAAAGGCAGAGTCGCGGGAAAATATTGTGGGGAGTGACGCAGCGGTAAAAGAGAGTGAAATATTTAGATTTAATTGTTGTTATTGCTTGTTGTTATTGTTTTTGTGACCATACGTTGTCCAATGACAACGACATGGCGCAGTTGGTCACTGCTATTATCGCCAGGGCTATGTACGAGGAAGCGGGTCGTTTGAGGAGGAGCATCCGCCAGAGGAGAGCCGCCATTCGGTGAAGGACGGAGAGGAGGCGTGCCTTCCTGGCATGCCTCTCTGGATTGGTTAGTTTGTGTAGTCACCATACTCCATTTAGTTCTTTTTTTTTTTTTTTAATGACATAATCTTTTTGAGAATTACTGTTAATTATGTTACACCATATAGGTTTATTCTGAAAAAAAAAATTAACTAATTAATCTAAAAATTTTCTGTAATAAATCGCGATTAATTTATCAATGAATAAACTGCATTTGTCCTCTTACAACTTGAGCTTATAATGAAAATGTATTAATGTAAATCATCAATTTAGTGTAGAATAAACACAAAAAAGTACATTTAAATTCAAAGACTATTTTAATGGCTTTCTTTAAACTTTAAACACAGTTTCTCTCCTGTGAAGAACAAATTTGGAACAAAAAAGGCCACTTGCTTATTCTCCAACAGAAATAATAACAAAACAACCCAGGCCTACATGTGTTGAAGTGCAGGTTGAATATCAAAACCATCAAGACCACTCAGGGTGTCCCCCAGTGCTTTATAGGCCCCTCCGCCAGGCAAGGCAAGGCAATTTTATTTGTATAGCCCGTTTTTACAAATAGTTTGTCTCAAAGGGCTTTACATGGCATCGTAACAACATCCTCTGTCCTAAAGGCCCTTTCACCTTTCACACCGGAGACGTATTTTTCGTGCGAATAATTTGCGCGTCAATATTTTTTTTCGAACCCCGGTTTTCATCACGGATCCCTTCACACCGACCGCGAATGTTTCGCGGCGAAAATGCGGCACAATTTTTTTCCGGAGCGAGGTCGATTTTTCTGAGCTTTCGCCCGGCGAATAAACGCATCAACCAATCATGTGGCGTGAAAAGGAGGTACGTCACAGCCCCCACGTCAGAACACAGACAGCTGTTTCCCATAACAGACGGTGGCCGCACAGTCTCTCACAGGAAAAAGAAGTTGTTGTTTCACCGTCTTTGCTCTCATCTCTGCCAGTCAGCCCCTCCACCTGCCGTCTCTCTGGGCACGTACACACGCACACACACACACACACACGGACATGCGGGCGCATGGACACGTACTTGGCCGCTAATGTAAACAATAAATAACCTGTGTCTCGGAGGAGGAGGAGAGAGGAGGAGGAGGAGGAGAAGAGAGGAGGAGGGAGGAAGAGGAGAGAGGAGGAGAAGAGAGGAGGAGGGAGGAAGAGGAGAGAGGAAGAGGGGGGGTAAGTGGAAAGAGGAGAAATAGCAATAGAGTGTGTCCATACTGTCAGGACAGTGATCAGATATTGATCAGTGATCAGACAGTGAGCTGCTGCTGTGTTGAGTGAAGTTGGTAACAAGACAACAGTGGCATAACGTAGCAGCGAATACATGAGGGATAATTAACAGATTAGAAATGACGTGGAGGCGAAGAACCACCCGTCGCAAAGCGAAACTTTGGAATTTAATTGTCGCATCGTCGCATATTCGCGTCGCCGCCGGTGTGTATGGTTTTGATGCGAAATATTTGGCCGCGAATATTTCGCAATTTCGTGTCGTTTATTCGTTACGTCCGCGGTGTGAAAGGGCCAATAGTTGTTGTTACAGACAAGACAGTTTACAGTTTGTCACAGAATGTGGGAAACATGGAAATGTAAGCAGGAGTTGATGAAGGCAGTCTCTGGGTTGGGGGGGGGGCAGGGAGAGCTGGCCAGCTCGATGGGAGGACTGGGTGGTAGACTGGACCATGGGAAGGGAGGGGAGGCCGGTCTAACAGCAGGGGAAAGGGTGGGAGGGGGGGTGCAGGCGGTGGCTGGTGCAGAGAGATGGAGCTCCGGTGGATCTGCGGAAACACAGAGAGTGCGAGACACCAAGGCCAAACTACAAAGTACAACAGAAAATGACAGTTCAAAAATATACTGAGGAGAGGAGAGGAGAGGAGAGGAGGGGAAAGGAGAGGGCTCTGTGTAACCAGATGTGTCCCCAGCAGTCTAAGCCTATAGCAGCGTAGCTATAAATGGTTCAGAGCTACCTGAACCAGCCCTAACTAAAAGCCCTGTCATAAAGGAAGGTCTTAAGTCTAGACTTAAATGTAGTTAGAGTGTCTGCCTCTTTGACCCATGGAGAGAGCTGGTTCCACAGTAAAGGAGCCCGGCAACTGAAGGCTCTACCTCCCAGTCTGTTTTTAGAGATACTGGGAGTCACTAACAGACCTGCGTTCTGGGAGCGGAGTGCTCTGGTAGGACAGTAAGGAATGATTAGCAGGGCTGGACTGGGACAAAAATTCAGCCCGGGCATTTTCTGTCCAGACCGGCCCACTAGGCTACTGATCAGCGGACACAGCGTAGAAGTCCACAAATCTTGCGGCGTCTTCTCTAACGTGTATACTACAAAGGAGAGTCATATTCCTTGATAGCAGTTAACAAATAAAACACGTAGCTATGAACTCAAGGACTAAAATTGATCAATCAATAAATCTTTATTCATTAGTGTCAAATCACAACAGAAATTATGTCATGACTAGAGGTGGGCGCTACCTCAATTGGGTGGGTGGGTGGGTGGGTGGGGGGGGGGGGCAAAGAGAGACGGGGAGATAAGGACAAACAGGGACAATAATAACAAAATATCCTGACAAATAATCTAAATAGAAACATATTACAGACAGTAGCAGCATTAGAGCTGGAACTCATTTGTATTAAAGGTGACTCAGTCATTATGAAACCATAGAGAATTGAAAAAAAAAGTCTAAGAATTACAGGTCTGAATATGCATTCTCATATGTGTATGTGCACAAGTATGTATTGCCCTACTTCCTCGTCCGCAGCCAGCCAGCTCCACTCCTCACCAAATGTGTGACCTGCAAGAAACAGCAAACAGAACTTGTACTCAGCATCTGTGTACTGACAAGTAGCCTTTTTGTGCAAACTGCAAAACCTTTTAACCTGCAAAAGCATGTCACATGCTCAAAACCAAGTATTCGTATCAATGAAAGTGTGTGTATCATAAACAAAAAGTCCTGTCACCATCATTTATGAACAAGATAGTCAAATGGCTTTGTCGTGTTTTCATTAGGACACTTTAGTGTTTTCCAATGCAAAAAAGTCAGATCCTTGTGACCTGAACGCTCAAGACAGCACAGCCATTAGAGAAGTACAGTAAAAGTAACACATTTACACACAAATTATACCTATTAGGGGCCGTGTCCACCAGACGCGTTTTCAGCGCTGTCAGCGCTCTCAGCGCTGCTTTCCCAGCGCTTAGCGCTCTCTCTCTCCCTCGTCAGAATGCCGCTGTTGCTAGGTTACAAAACGAGTCCTCTGACACTTCCGTGTTCCGGCCTTGTTTAATGTAAACACTACAACGAGTGTCAGAAATACACCATAGCATTAGCGGCAGCTTTTGACATGGACCCTGAGGTCGGCCTACCTTCAATACAAGTGTGGGTCATGATATAAACCGAGCCACGTCTCCGGTTGTGTTGCTGTCGGTAACGTATGTCCCGCCCCTTCTTGATTCTGATTGGTCAGTGCGGGGAAAAGTGACATTGACGAGCGCGGCGCTGTTCTAAAAGTTGAACAGATTTCAACTCGAAGCGCTCTGAGCGCCGCGACAAAAAGAAGCAAGCGCTGAGGGCGTTTTACCGCCGAGGGCGCTGAGCGCTGTGAGCGCCCAACTCAATAGGGTTTGAATGTAAAATAGACGCCCAGAGCGCTGAAAACGCGTCTGGTGGACACGGCCCCTTACTCAGTAAACTATAAATGAATTGAAAGATTACAATAAACTTAATGGTAAATATTGTTAAACTATTATTTCCTATAGGTTTACTTGTATTTTGTGCTAAAATTCAAGTATCTCAGCTTCCACGTGAATGTTTACTGTTGCTACGGCAACAAGAGACTGCTGACGTTAGCAGCTGTTAGCTAGCTTAGCTAAATCATCTGAACAATAATAACCCATAATATCACTGTTAAGCATATAATAATATGAGTAGCAAAGCCATGTTAAATAAGTCACGCAGTGACGTCATACGAGAACAGATGTACCTGCGAGATTACGATGTTGTTGTGAGCATGCGCAATAAACGGTCAGTGAGTGAGTTCTTCCGGACCAGAAAGAAGCATGGTTGTCTGTCCATTTCTCCCGTGAATAATAACTACTTTGGTGACTGTCTTACGATAGACTGCTGCAGAGATGTCTAGTAGTGCTACAGGTTATGGGCCCAGTCATACAGGCCAAAGGTGGTTCAGACTTTTATTCGACGGTGATGAGAAAAGTTACGAGCTCTGGGAAACAAGGTTCCTCGCGCACATGGAGTTGCGCGGCCTCAGACAAGTTATCCTGGAGGAGCCGGTGATAGACGAGGAAGACGAAGTAGCTCTCGCGGAAGATGAGACAAAGAACGGAGAGGCATTTGCGGAGCTGGTGCAATGCCTGGACAACAAAAGTTTGTCGCTGATAATGAGAGACGCAAAACGTGACGGGAGAAAAGCACTGGAGATTCTCCGCCAGCATTATGCAGGAAAAGACAAACCACGAGTGGTGAGTTTGTATTGTGAACTTTCCTCGCTCCACAAAGCGAGCAATGAAACAGTCACGGACTATATTATTCGAGCAGAGACTATATTCACGTCATTGAGAAGAGCAGACGAGCATATTAGTGATGGACTTCAGATAGCCATGGTGGTAAAGGGGCTACCTGACTCCTACAAGCCGTTCGTCGTGCATATCACCCAGACAAATGATGAAATAACTTTCGGCGAGTTTAAAACGAAACTGCGAAGTTATGAAAGTACTGAGAAATACGGGAGGAGTGACGTGAATGCAGACGGAGACAACGTGATGAAAACAAGCGGGACAACGCGGACACGTGGAAGAGGGCGAGAAAGAAAAATGGACCTGGCTGACGTCGAGTGTTACACGTGTGGTAAAAAGGGACACATGGCCAGGACATGCCCTGACGATTACCAGGCGAGGAGAGAGGAACGGAGATGGGACACGCCACAGCGGAGAAGGGGGCGCGGACGCGGACGCGGCCGTGACCATGTGAAGAAAGCTGATGGAGAGACGGAGACAGAGCCCACATTTTTCTGTTTCAAGCTAAGTGACTGTCATACACAAAGAGCATACAAGAAAGGTTTCATGGTCGACAGCGGCGCCACAGCACACATGATCAACGACGCCACAAAGTTCAAGACAGTTGATAAAAGCTTCAGACCAGAGGACCACAAGATCGAGCTTGCAGATGGAACTAAGGTGAGCGGGATGGCAAAGATGAGGGGAGACGCCGAAGTCTACTTGCTGGACAGCGAGGGACGACAGGTGAAAACGAGGCTCAAGCAGGCACTCTACATCCCATCGTTTCCACAAAACATCTTTTCAGTCAAAGCTGCAACAGCCAATGGAGCCGAGATCCGCTTCAAGGACGGTGATGACTGGCTGGTCCACAAGGATGGCACCAAGTTCAAAATGGATGTGTATGGTAGGATGTATTATCTTAGCACAGTAGAAGATGAACATGTCGATGAAGTGTATGGTTGTCACGATATCCAAACATGGCATAAAATATTAGGTCATTGCAATTTTGATGATGTTGCAAAATTAGAAAAAGTGGTTGAAGGGATGTCAATAAGAGGTAAACGTGACAAGCCCAATCAGAACTGTGAAATATGCACACAGGGCAAGTTTACACAGAGCAGAAACAGACAAGCAGATGCTAAAGCTACAACTGTACTAGAGTTAGTACACACAGACCTATGCGGCCCCATAGAGCCAGCAGATAAAGATGGATACAAGTATGCAATAGCATTTACAGATGATTACAGTGGGATGATTTTTCCATACTTTATCAAAGCAAAAAGTGACACGACAAAAGCTACAGAAAAATTTATAGCAGATGTAGCCCCATACGGAAAGATAAAGTGCATAAGGAGTGATAACGGCACAGAATTTACCGGGCAGGAGTTTCAGTCCTTGCTTAGGAGTAATGGGATAAGGCACGAGACAAGTGCACCCTACTCACCCCATCAAAATGGGACTGCCGAAAGAGGTTGGAGAACCTTATTTGAAATGTCACGATGCATGCTATTGGAGAGTAACCTCCCAAAGCAATTATGGACATACGCTGTACAGACAGCAGCTCAAACTCGCAACAGGTGTTACAGTAAGCGGCTAGAGCAGACACCTTACCGTGTTTTCACAGGAAAAACACCTAACCTATCTAACATGAGGATATTTGGCTCTGAATGCTACATATATAAGCAGGATAAGAGGAAGTTGGACTCCAGATGTGAAAAGGGAATCTTTGTAGGCTACGATAAATATAGCCCAGCATATAACGTGTATTATCCTGAGACAGGAAAAGTCCTGAAACACAGGCTGGTGAAGTTCTTAACAAAAGGTAGCACAGATAGCCAGACTCAGACAGTTTATGACATAGGGGACGTCATTGAGAGTTACAGAGATGCACCACAGGAAATAATCAACCAGGGTCAGGGACAGCCTAAAGAGAGTGAAGAGTCCAGTGTTGAAGAAACTACTGATGCAGGTCCAACCCAGACAGATAGTATTCTGAGAGAACAGGGAGAAAGATATCCTACAAGACAAAGAAAGGCTCCAGATTACTTAAGAGAGTACCAGTGTAAAGCTGAGTGTAATGATGACAAAAGTGAAAATATAGATTATTTCTACAGAGTAACTTATGGTGTACCTAAAACATTTAAAGAGGCAATGGACTCTAAAAAGTCAAAAATGTGGACTGAGGCAATGAAAGAGGAGATGAACTCTTTGACAGAGAATGACACTTTCACTTTGACCCCACTACCAAGAGGCAAACAAGCAGTGGGAGGTCGCTGGGTTTACGCAGTGAAAGAGAGCCCAGATGGATCTGAGACTTGTAAAGCCAGATATGTTGCGAAAGGATATGGTCAAGTGGAAGGAATTGACTATAAAGAGACTTTTTCACCAACAGCCAACATGACCTCTGTCCGAACATTAATGCAGGTGGCTGTACAAGAGGATCTTACCCTACACCAAATGGACGTAAAGACTGCTTACCTCCATGCTCCGATGGACTGTGAGGTATATATGGAGCAACCTGAAGGTTTTGAAATCGAGTCAAAAGCAGGAGAACACTTAGTGTGTAAACTCAACAAATCACTGTACGGTTTAAAACAGTCCGGGCGTAACTGGAACATGTTACTGCATGAGCACCTTACAGAAAATGGTTTTGTACAAAATGATGCTGATCATTGTGTCTACAGCAAGAAATCTGAAAATGAGAAAGTGATTCTGTTAGTGTGGGTAGACGACTTAATCATAGCAGCGAGTAACAACACCCTACTCAGTGATGTCAAAGAAATGTTGAAGAGAAGGTTTAAGATGAAAGATATGGGTCCACTTAAACACTTCCTGGGTATCAACTTTGAACAGAGTGAGGGAGAGATCAAAATGACTCAAAAGAGACACATAGAGAAAATGTTAGCAAAGTTTGGAATGTCTGAATGCAAACCAAGATTCACTCCGTGTGAACAAAAGTTAAACTTTGACAATGAGGGTGAAATTATTGACTCAACAGGATACAGAGAGATAGTAGGTAGTTTGATATACATTATGACATGTACTAGACCTGACCTGAGCTGGGTTGTCAGTAAACTATCACAACACCTAGCAGAACCCAGGCAACAGCATTGGACTGCAGCAAAACACCTACTGAGGTACTTAAAGGGTACTATAGATCAAGAACTACACTATCAAAAATGTGAGGAAAACCTACAGCTTGAGGGATACAGCGATGCTGATTGGGCAGCTGATAAAAACGATAGGAGAAGCACAACTGGATACAGTTTCAGCTTGACTAAGAATGGTCCAGTTATATCTTGGAAGAGTAGGAAACAGCCAACTGTGGCACTATCTACCTGCGAAGCTGAGTATATGGCACTAGCAGCCACTACTCAAGAAAGTATGTACCTTGTACAACTACTTAAAGGGATAGATAGTAGTAACCAGCATATACCAGTCAAGATATATGAGGATAATCAGGGAGCGATAGCTTTATCTAAGAACCCAGTATGCAGGCAGAGAAGCAAACACGTAGATATAAAGTATCACTTTGTACGGTCTGCACACATGGAAGGGAAAATATCAATAGAGTATTGCCCTACTACAGACATGGTAGCTGATGTATTTACAAAGCCAGTGACAAAGGCTAAACTTGAGAGGTTCAAGGAGTATTTGTTTGGAGAGTAATGTGAACTGGAAAATGTGAATGTTTTTTGAAGTTTTCAGAACACTGCCAGTATGCAAAATGTTTTATGTTGGGGTTATATATACTGTATGTATATATATATATTTGTTTATTTGCATTTGTTTATTGCTATAGAGAGTTATAAACATGTCCTTGAGTGGGAGTGTTAAGCATATAATAATATGAGTAGCAAAGCCATGTTAAATAAGTCACGCAGTGACGTCATACGAGAACAGATGTACCTGCGAGATTACGATGTTGTTGTGAGCATGCGCAATAAACGGTCAGTGAGTGAGTTCTTCCGGACCAGAAAGAAGCATGGTTGTCTGTCCATTTCTCCCGTGAATAATAACTACTTTGGTGACTGTCTTACGATAGACTGCTGCAGAGATGTCTAGTAGTGCTACAATCACAATTCGGCATATTTAAACAAAACCAACCACAACTACCAACAGTCACAGCCCTTCCACTCTGGGCTAATATGTTATCACATGTTCATTTATCAAAGTTAGAAAAATAACGGCTTTAATCCCTGAGGAGCTATGTTAGCTGCAGCTGCAGCTGCATTCACCAGCAGCCTATGCAGTTATCACCATCACATTCAATGTAAAAACGTTTTTTACTTTGTTTTGGACATGTCTCAGAAGTGTAGCCAGCCCCAGGCTAATGTTACTTACCATGTCTGCCTCCACTCGCTCATCATCGTCGGGTCCTCCTCGCTCGTCTCCCGGCGCAGCAGCACCTGTGGCTGCTGGGGGGTGGGGGGGTGGCGGTGGTGATCCCCAGCACTAAAGATCCGTCAATTTAGCAGCCTCCACTACTCCAGAGACTCCGGCTTTTTGATCGCTGTTTCTCAGCGCCACCCGGGCGTTTCTTACACTAAATACATTTTCAAGTTAGGGAACAGTTTCGAAGACGTTCACTACTCTTTAACTGGCTCAGCAGCAGCAGCCCGTCCACCGGCCCATTGAGGTCCCGCCCCACCCTGGTTCGTGTAGTGATTGACAGCACTGTCAGGGCTCTCTGAGCCTGTCAGCCCATGATTGATTGACAATGACAAACAATAGACCAATAATATGTGTCGATGCTGGCACACACGGCTAGCCCTCTGTAGCCTGGCCCAATTAGAAAGAATTTAGAAAGAAAGAAAAAAAAACACAAAAAAAACACAGCGGACCGGCCAGGCCGGCCCACATTGGGTCAACGGCCCACCGGGCATTGCCCGGTATGCCCGATGGCCAGTCCAGCCCTGATGATTAGTTCTTTCAGATAGGTTGGAGCTTTATCATTAAGAGCCTTATAAATCAGCAGAAGGATTTTGAAGTCTATTCTAAATCCTACAGGAAGCCAGTGGAGAGAAGCTAAGGTGAGAGAGATGTGCTCTCTCTTCCTAACTCCTGTCAAAACCCTCGCTGCGGCATTCTGGACCAGCTGGAGACTCTTTAGAGAGTTTTTCGGACATCCTGACAGGAGAGAGTTGCAGTAGTCTAGCCTAGAAGTGATAAATGCATGCACTAGTTTCTCAGCATCACTCTGGGAGAGGATATTCCTTATCTTAGTGATACTGCGCAGATGGAAGAAGGCGGTCCTAGTCACGTGTTTTATGTGGGAGCTACAGGAAAGGTCCTGGCCAAAATGACTAAGCGTCGCTTGTTTATTTACTTTAAATAGTTTTTTTCTTTTTTTTATGAACCAGAAACATGATACCAAAGACGGTATAGAGCTTTTAACTGCATCTAGTGATACGGTTGAAAACGCGGGGTCAGCCCTATGTTCCCACAGCCCAATGATCCCACAGCCCTATGTTCCCTCATTTCTAAGAATTTTTTTTTCACTGAAAATTTTGAAAATTAGGCCCTATGTTTCCTCAGGTTTATGTTGCCTCATTTCTAAGATTTTTCTTATTTCTAAGAATTTTCTCAAAATGAAACTCTAAGTCAAGTCATTTTTATTTTAAAGGGATGATTCGGAGTAATTTCAACCTAGGGTCCTTTGCACCATGATCTACAAACTTTCTAATGCTTTGTTTACCACTACTAACACTATTTGTACTACTGTAGAAGTTTGTTGTCTAAATTGCACTTACTCATGGAGGTGAGTTTAATTTTGGTATAAGGGTTTGTCACTCAACCCTATGTTGGAGTAGCGATGTTGGAAGGGGTCCGCCCTGTGTTCCCAGGGCCCTGTGTTCCCAGATTTAGCTAAAAGCTACATTACATCTGTAGTCAACTGCTACTGGATAATAGGTTGGGTGTAATTGACTACCAAATTGGGAGAAATGGGGATAAAATCTGATGCAAATTGATCATTAAGGAAATGTGGGAACATAGGGCCTAATTTTGGAAAGGAAAAAAAAAACCTAGAAATGAGGGAACATAGGTCTGTGGGAACTTAGGGCTGAGGGAACAAAGGGCTGAGGGAACATAGGGCTGTGGGAACATAGGGCTGAGGGAACAAAGGGCTGAGGGAACATAGGGCTGTGGGAACATAGGCACGCTCCCGAAAACGCGGGAGCGTGCCTATGTTCCCACAGCCCTATGTTCCCACTGGACTCTCTCTACCTATCTTTTTTACTAAACTTAACCAAATCTTTTCTTCATTGCCTAAACCCAACCAATGGTGGGACCAAAGGGCTGTGGGAACATAGGGCCTAATTTTCAGTGACAACAAAAGTTAGAAATGTGGGAACATAGGGCTGAGGGAACATAGGAATGACCCCGTTTTTAATTATGCTATTAAATTCAGCATTAAAGATACGCTTTGCTTTATAGCTGTGGCTTTTTTTGTGTGTCGTTCTCAGGTATGTTTTGCCCGGTGTGTCAGTCCCACCGGCAGCGGGTAGCGCAAGGATCATCAACGAGAATTTTCATTGAAGCTCCTTGCACAACGTATAGGCAAGATGTGCTAAATGCACATATTGGGTCTCTATACCATCACACTAGCATTGAGATGGCAGCAAGCAAAAGTAAACAATAAATTATGTAAATATATTACACTGACTAATACTAAATATCTATTATGAAATAACTAATAGCTTGTTTGTGTTTCATGTTCTAGGCTTGTCAATCACTGAAGCCTTTGAGCCAGTGATTAACATGGAGCACGCGGCAATAATTGGTGAGTTTAAATGCCTTTACTGGCTGCTAAAACATGAAATTGCCCACCATACAAATTATGGAGCCTTGCTTGATCTTGCCAAATTACTTGGCTGTGACGACTTCTCCAAACTTAAATTAAAACGTAAATTATTTAAATGTATATTCTGTGGTGTTGACAAAGTTTTCAAAACACTATAAATGTTATGTGTTATATTTACTATTTCTATCTTTTTTTTTAGATTGACAAAAGAGCCAATTATAGATCCCACAAAATTGTCGATGAGATGTTGGAGATCCTGGCCAGTGTTGTGGAAAAACCAATTCTAGAGGCTATCAGACTCTCTACTGCCATTGGCCTTGAGGTGGATGAGTCCACAGATAAGTCCATGACCAGGCAACTGGATATACATATTAGGTGCTTCTACGGTACTACTAATTTTACAATGAATATAATCTGACTTTATGCTGGATAAATGAAAATAATATTAATAAAATATTTTTTAGGTACCTGGACAGAGAAGGCCAACTTTTTTTTGCCAGTTTCTTGACATTGTGCCACTAAATGATGGGAAGGCAGATACCATTGCAGATGCCATCCGTGAGGTGATCACAGTCAAAGCCATACCAACAGATCGGATTTTTGGTTTGGGGACAGATGGTGCTACTTTTCTCCGCCAAATTTGGGATCTATCAAGCCAAAACCTGACGGGGAAAAGTGCGGACATTTACACCCATTTTGACCCTGGCGTACCGTGATTTACACCTTTTTTGAGGAACAGAAGGAATTGGCGACACCGTTGCTGAGTCAGAGAACTGCAGTGAGAGGGAGAGAGGGGCGCAGAGTACATTTAGAAGAGCACAGTAGGATTTTTTTAAGTAGTAGGCTAGTGGTAGTGGTGGACCATTGATGCTGGCAATCCAACCCGCTCTATAATAACACTAGGCTCTATGTTAATTGATGAACAGTGCGGATTGAGGATTTTGCTTTTTTGCTTATACACACTCTAGTGTGACGTCCGACAAGGATCAAACCCTCCAAGTTTAAAAACACACCGGCAGCAGCGCACACTGATCTGCAGCCTAGACTGTTATTATTCTGTCACCTGAGTTAACGAGGTGCACGTGTATTTGGAGCTGACGAGAGGAGAGAATAAAGAGTGAGACAACGCGGCCCTGAGGAGGAACTGTGAAGGACTCAGCTGTAATGGAAAATGACCTAAACCGAGTCCAGTAGAGCTGTAACTGTGTAGTGGAAAGGCGTGCAAAGTAATGGTATCCTGGAAATCCTGCTTTACATTGTTTTAACATCTAGGTAAAAAAAAAAGAGAAGCTTTTCAGGGATAAAGGGGCAGATTACATTAGATTATTCTTCTTTCTGCTCCCTTTTGTTGAGATTTGGGAGGTTTTTATTTTTATTGTAGCGTATTAAAATGCAAGATCATTTTTCTGACAGGTGGAGCCTATATTAATATAAATGCATAGTGAACGGTAAGAATGGAGAGTTGGACTAATGCTAATAACTAGTCCAGTTCGAACTAATGAGGACCTCCCATTAGTTCGAACTCTCATTACTCCGATTGTCGGACCAATGGGAGTTCGAACCAATGGGAAGTCGGACTAATGGGAGGTCGGACCAGTGCCATGGACCCCGAACCCGCAACCTCCCGCACCGGAGGCGACGATGCTGGGGTCCGCCCGCTATTCCGACATGTCTCTATTTAGACATCCCGCTATTACGACATCCCTCTATCTAGACATGCCGCTATTCCGACACTTTTTGGTACCGCTATTCCGACACGTCATCTTTTTTTTCTTTTTCTTTTTACAGCTGTGATACCCAGGCGCGTCTCTCTCTCTTTTTTCTTTTCAGCATGTCTATCACCGGTTTGATGAGGGAGTGATGTTCTTAATCTCAACAACTAAACTATCAAGTCACACACAAAACTGACACACACATGATAAACAAACAGAACTATGCTGCAGTTTGTTTGTCAAGTTAACCTGTCACCTTCAGCACCACAGACAGCGCCGCGGATGAGCCGCAGAGAAGCTGCAGCTGTGAGCGTCTGGGCTCTGGGCTTAGGGCCTGGGGCCTCATTTATCAAAACTGTAAGTAAGCAGTGTAAAACTGCTGCTACTACATTTTTTGCTTAGGCCTACGGCGAAAAGACACCCAAAATATTTACACCTTTTTCAGATCTATCAAACTGTGCGTGCACAACTCTCCGCAATTTCTCTTTGATAAATCACACTGGACCCAAGAATGGTGCGCACGTGAACACACCTCCTATTTTGCCACCAGAACGCCTAGACACAACCATATGTGGTCAGCACGTGCATATTAATTAGCCATGTGCGCTCTGTGGAGCGGCTACAAAGTGACGATGCTAACGGCTTCGCCAAGAGGTTGACAACCGCTTGACAAATTGGTTAGCACGTCTTTTATGGGGGAGTGAGTTTACTTCCGGTACCGCTACTGCTCACAACCTGTCACTTCTCCTTTGGTACCTCGTGACTGTGGCACAGGCCTGCGGACCTCCGTTACTTTTTCCCAGTCTTTGATATTTAATTGACTGTCTATCCGTCAATATGACGGAGAGATGGTGATGATTAAGGAATTTTGATTTTGAATTTTCAGTTCGATTCTAAGATGTTTCTGAAACACCAGTCTGATACAAAATAAGGGCGCTGTTGAATTAAATCACCGCGGTAACATGGATCTAACGCATACGGGTTGAAATTAAATGTGTGACGGCCGATAATAAAAACATAATTGTTCTTCTCACTACATTTCCTGAGTCTGACTTCAGTTCACCACCACACCGTCTGTGTCACCAATTCCCCTTTTCCTCCAAACCATGCGTACGCATGGCTCAGAGTTTGCTTAGAGCTGCGCACATTCTCCCGTCAAGTTTGTTTTTTATAGATCACAACCTTGGCGTGGAAAGTCACGTACGCCACTTTCAGCCCCGTTTTGTGCGTACGCACTTTTCTCCACCTAATTTGGGATCTATCAAACCAAAACCTGTCGGGAGAAAGTGCAGAAATTTACGACCAGTCTGACCATGGCGTACCGGCATTTACACGCTTTTTGAAGAACAGGAGGAATTGCCGACGCCGATGCAGAGTCAGAGAACTGCAGTATGCGAGGGAGAGAGGAGCGGAGTACACACTGTTTGAAGCTTTTTCATACAGTCTATGTCATTTATACTAGTTTGCTCCTTAATACTGGCTTTATAAAACAAATTTTGTTTTCTTTTGATATCATATTGATATTTTTCCCTTGCATGTAGGCTACACCTCTTCCACAACCAGTCTGGAAAATAATTTTTGCGCCGTGCGTGAGTGTTAAAGGGATAGTTCAACATTTTGGCAAATTGGCCCATTGAAAATCCCATGAGCCTCCGTAGCGTAGCTCTGAGCAGCCTGCTGCTCCGCTCCGCCGTTCTAAAAATAGCTTACACCAACAATTAAAGGTAACGAACCTACTGCTAAGACTATAGGGATTATGGCAATGGGCCAATTTGCCAAAATGTTGAACTATCCCTTTAAGTAGCCAGACTGGAGACACACACACACACAGCGCAGCAAGCCCAACAGGAGGAACGTGTGGCAGCGTTGATGGGCTCCCCGACCATCATGGGGATAAGAGGCGGTGGGGACACTGATGAGCCTGAGCTGGATGACGGTAAGCAAGTTGAGACAGTCTGCAAAGTGCAACGTTTGTTGTATTTTATTAGTATCACTTATACTGGGTGCCATGCAAAACAAAGTAAAATAAAAATACCCCCCCCCCCCCCCCGAACAGCCAGGTCCAAGGGGGGAGAGGAGGGAGAGCCCACTTGCTCAGCTCCACCACGCGCTGCTCCACCACCACGAGCCCGGTTCATCACCCAAGAGGTTTTGGACAGGCAGGACGAAATATGTCAGTTGTTAGGACATATAAACAATAACCTGGTTGCAATAAATGACACACTAAAAACAATAAAACCATTAACATTAAATGTTGTGCTGTGTTTCTCTACTGACCGTTTTTAAAAACGCTGAATAAAGTTCTCTCTCCTCTGCACAGCTCTCAGGTGTGGCTGTGCCGGGCAGGGCTCATCTGGCTGTGCTGGGACATCAAATGGCACGCGGTGCCATAATGATGTCACATACCTTTTCGGGTGTGTACAGCAGGGTTCCCCCTGCTGCACCCAGACAGCCATCTGCCCTTCAGTAGCCCGATGCAGCGCTCCACTGTGCCCCGTGTGCACACGTGCGCAATGTTATATCTGCGCTCCTGCTCAGTTGCAGGATGGGCCAGTGGAGTTAAGAGGTACACGGTTAGGGGATAGCCTTTGTCACCTAGTAAACGATGCACACCAAATGTTAGCATTGTAACTGGAATACTTGTATAAAAGTACTTTAACCGCTAGGCTACTCACCAAGGAGATGACTGTGGCCCTGCAGTGCGCCCCTCTGAAGCCGAGTCCCCACGCTGCTGTTTTGGAAGATGTAAGAATCGTGGGTGCCCCCAGGCCACCGGGCTACCACATTCAACAGGGAGAGGTTGGCATCACAAATGACCTGTACATTAATCGAATGGTAACTTTTGCGATTCACGTATGTGTAATCGTTGTCTGATGGGGGCTTCAGACGCACATGTGTGCAATCGATCGCACCGATTACATTAGGAAACCATAAAAGGCTCTTTTAATCACAGTTTGCTGAGCATCCGCATACAGGAAATTAATGTACTGCCGTGAGAGGGACTTTATTGCCGCCAGCACTGACGGCATGGTTCCCGTTGAAAGGTCCCGGTGGCCAAAAACCCCAACGTGGAGAGCACCTGCACCGGCACAGGTATAGCACAGGAGCTACTGAGACTGTTATTATTCTGTCACCTGAGTTAACGAGGTGCACGTGTGTTTGGAGCTGACGAGAGGAGAGAATAAAGAGTGAGACAACGCGGCCCTGAGGAGGAACTGTGAAGGACTCAGCTGTAATGGAAAATGACCTAAACCGAGTCCAGTAGAGCTGTAACTGTGTGGAAAGGTGTTCAAAGTAACTATCCTGGAAATCCTGCTTTAACATAGGTAAAAGAAAAAAAAAAGATTTTCTGGGATAAAGGGGCAGATTACATAAGATTCTTCTTCTTTCTGCTCCCTTTTGTTGAGATTTGGGAGGTTTTTGTTTTTATTGTAGCTTATTAAAATGCAAGATAATTTTTCTGACTGATTTATTGCCCGATGCCATGTATCCAGGGTTCAAACTTAACTTTTTTGCTCACTGGCCAACTGGCTAGTGAGCTTTAAAAATCTACTGGCCAGAAAGATTTTTTACTGGCCAAAAATTATGTATAGCTGTTTTGTATATTTTTCATTGTGTTGAACTGTTATAATACACTCATAAGCATTTTTAACACATATCATAGCTATTAGCATTTTTGTGTGGAATAAAGGAGTCAAGTTTGCCTTTTTTCCCTAAAAGGTTTATTTTAGGGATGCACATGGTTAACCGTTTAACCATTAACCTATAACAAGAACTTGACCGAATAATACTATCAGTTATTTATATATATTTATTTATTAGCTCCTTATGTCGTCAACTCATGGGGGCGTGTCGACATGTGCAGACTTCCACTGCCTTCAGTCATATTTAGTAGCTAAAAGTTTCACAGGAGGACTGACACTGTGCACCATGAAGGAAGATCAGACAATAAATGTAGCTACACGGACATAGATGTGCATCACCTGTAATAACGGCGCTGCAATAAAAAAAAAAAAAAAGACGTGGCAGCTCTCCTGCAGCTCCACAGAGGAGCTGTCAGAGGAGCTGCTGCTCCTCCCTCTTCAGTCTGGTGTTTGGCTGCACTTTCAATAAGAGAAGTTCCATATGAGCGCGATCAGCTGAGACAGAGCACAATGGATGTGGCATTGATCACATATCGCAGCGCACATGTTTATTTAACGACAAAAAAAAAAAAAAAAATTGGAGCGAATTGACACATTAGATATTTATTGCTGAATTATATTAAACTACATATATTTGGTGGGCATATTGCTTTACAATAGGCTATTTGACAGACCACAATCGATATAACTGCATTTTCAACCTATATCCAGCACAGATCACTGAAGAAACATACTGTATTATGATATAAATATGGACTCGAGGCAGATTGATACTATCATCAAAACTTACTGAGCATTAAGTAAATGACTGCATCAATGAATAATATTCACAGACACCTTATCAACTCAGATCCTTTCAGTTCTGATTCAGTGAGACTGTTCTATTTCTGTAAATAACCCAAACTTTAACAGACCTGCATCACTTAATGAAGAAAATATTAGGCTAATATGTTTTATTTATGAAGAAACACACAACTCCTTTGCTGCTGCTTTACTGTAACTAACAGCACCATCATGAAAATGATTCAAACTGTGAAAAATAACTGATCTGATTACAAGCATTACCATTGGTGGATGGAGGCTTCAGACGCACGTGGCTACAATCAGTCACGGTTGCACCTTTCACGTCAGAATGAGATCGCCAGCGATCTCATAAAATGCTCTTTTAATCACAGTTTGTTAAATTTCAGTGTTTGGGAAGTTATGTCATGATGGCGCTTAGTAACCAGTTATGACGTGATTCGGCTGACGGAGGGTTGTGAAACACCGGCTCGGTCCCCGGTCCCCCGCTGACAGGTCGGGGTGATCAGAAACTCCGCTGTGGAGAAAACCTGCAGCAGAGCGGCTCCTCTCTCTCCTCCGCCGGACCTCCGGTGTCTGACAGAGAAAGAGACTGAACACTGAGCAGCCGTTCATAACTGTCCTGGAGGAGATCTTCTACCTGGAGGAGGTTTCTGTCTGCGATGTGTAGGCTACTGCTCCGCGGGGCGTCACTGTTTCAAACAGCTGATTAACGCGCATCAATAAACGCATCTTCTCTCTTCTTTTTTTTCTTTGTGCACGTCGCGGGCCGGATTGAGATGGTCCACGAGCCGGGTCCGGCCCGCGGGCCGTAAAATGCCCAGGTCTGAGATAGAGGGATGTCGTAATAGCGGGATGTCTAAATAGCGGGCGGACCCCCACCTGGTCAGAGCTGGCATGAGATTTGTGCGTACCGTACGCTCACGCTCAGATTGATAAATGCCGATCCATGTGGTGAATTTGGTCTACACCCATTTTTTTGGTGTACGCAAGTTTGATAAATGAGGGCCACTGACTCTAAGGACCCCGGAATGTAAACATAGCTGCCCCGGGCGGCTGGGTGTAGAGGGCACGCTCTCCGGGGGGGGAACCGCCAGAGGCGGTTCTGGTGAAGAGAGCCCTCCCCACCCAGTCCTGCTGCTCCTCTGGGAGAGTCTGCCTTCAGCCTGGAGGCAGCAGCTGCAACCATCAAACATCTCTGTCAGCGGCGGCAGCACTTGCCTCTCGGTCCCGGCCCAGCACATATGCCTGCAGGCTGTGTAGTCTGGTTCCTGGCTGCACAGACATGGTCCTCACCCACTGCACATAGCTACAGAGAGACACGGGGACAAGACAGAGTCAGCCGACTGATCAACACAGGAGGCTGTGATGGCGGCTGCGTAGCCGACATCGTTGGCCAGGAGCCACCTGAAGGTCTGCCCCCGGTACTGGCCAAACTGCAGCTCGCTCTCACTGAGCACAAGTTTGCCGCACCGGGGGTCCCCGCCTGCCTCCTCGATACGGCCTCTGGCCTCCAACCTGACCGCATCGGGCTTCTTCACCTGAGCAGCCGTGGCTGACCCGCCCTCCTTGTCCCCCCGGGCCTGGCCGCTTCAGGCGAAGGATGGAGGGTCAGGTCGGAGGCCACCGACGCCACCGTGGCCTGGCGCCGGAAAATCGGACGGTAATCCATCCTAAAAAAAAAGAGTGAGAGCTGAAAAACAACATGACAGAGGGGGCCAGGATCCTTTAATAACAGTCGGTGGCTCCAAGCAGATTAAACACTGTGACAGCACTGCCTTTAATGTGTGTCTGCTTTGTGAAACCTGTCATGCACTGTGTTGGGACAGTAACTTCTTCATATGTGAGTGACAACCATCAACTACAATACTTTTAACTGTTACTGTACATGAATAACAAAAGAAGCAAAATCCAATGTAAACATATCAAATGTGCTGCATCACACCAGAAGCAACCCTAAGCATGTCAAATACAATGTAAATATGTAGCGAGTGATGCGTTAATCGACGTTTTGTGTAACCTTAAGCGTTTGAACAGAGGGTTAAATAACTTTAAGCGCAACAACAAGTGACAGTGGCGTTGGTGGGTGGATGGGCGACAACACAACTTGTGTAGCTAGGGTCACACTATGACAGCACTATCTTTAATGTGTCTCTGCTTTGTGAAACCTGTCATGCACACTGTGTTGGGGCAGTAACTTCTTCATATGTGACTGACAACCACCAAGTACAATACTTACTGTACATACTTACGGTTACTGTAGGCTACATGAATAACAACAAAAGCAACGTTAAAAAAAACACGTCAAATCCAACGTCAATATATCAAATGTGCTGCATCACAACAGAAGCAACGTCAAACATGTCAAATCCAATGTAAATATGTCAAATGTGCCACGTTATTACTCGACTTTTGGTGTAAAGTTACACGACGTTTGCACAGAGGGTAAAATGACTTAGAGCTAGCTCTAGCCTAGCTATCGCCGCACCGTTGGCCCCGAGTCCAACACGATGAAAATACTCACTCGGTATTACCAAAGTCCTTCTAGGCATACATATAGAACGTCTCTGGTATTATATCTGAATTATTACAACGTTGTCGACCAAGACCCCGCTAACTAAAGTACCGTGAAGTTGAACCGGAGCACCCGTGCGGCAGCGAGCTGAGGACAGAGCGCTGTCTGCCGGAATACGGATAACGAGCGGCCGGGTGCTACGGTAACGGGGGAAAACATTCATTTTGCCGTATATATGTTCAATTTTCGTTTTTATCCGGTTCATATGTGACACATTTCATTTACTTACGTTTGTTTGTCGCGCTGACCAACAAAAACAACAAAGTCGCTGGCTGTCTCGCTCGCTCGCTTGCTTCTCCGTCTCCTGACGCTGAGTGACTGTCAGTGCCCTGCCTGCCAAAGAGGGGGGCGTTGCCTAGAGTGTGTCCGGCCAATCGGCCATGTAAACAGTTTGGTGACTGTTCAGCGTGTATGTGGAGCAAGGCGGGACCTCTGGATTACGGCACGGCCAATCTGCGAGGAATGCCCTCTGGCCCCGTTCATTGTCTATGCGGGTCCCGGGAGCCAATGGAAGTACGCGAAGGTGTGCTTTGGGCCAATGAGGAGCAGGTGTAACCGATAGGTTCTTTTCATTTCATTTCACCAAAAATCACTTTATTTTACAACTGTTAGTTTTAATACATGTTTTTCTTTAATATTCGGTTTTGGGGGCTTTTATTTTGTTAGTTTTATTTTGGTAACGTAAACCTTCCTTTCCGTCAACATCCTGTGCACGTCGCGCCGTTTCTCTCAGTCTGGAAAATGGCTGATGAGAAGAGGTAGGGGTAAAACGTGCTAGTGCTTAAAATATTTGTTAATAGTGTGAAATGTATGTTTTCTTTATGTTTTAACCATGCGGTTTTAAATACCATGGTTCTTTTTGAGCTACTTGAGTGAATGGGTATAGTATGTGTGCAGTTGTGAGTGTATTTTGCACGGCGCTCCGAGTGACGGTCGTGAGTCTAAACTAAGCTAGTCTCTCATGCAGTTGTTATTCCTCCCCTCCTCTAGAGGTGTGTGAGACTGAGAAGAAGAGTGCTGTGCTGTACTAACAATAATATTGCTGTACGCAGGTGAGCTCCCATTTGCTTTTGTGTATTTTTGTAATTGCATTTGTAATGATTTCACATTTCTTATTCACCCTTTTGGTGTTGATGTTCATATGTGTTCTTATTTACTTACTAAAATATTGCCAGTGGGTCATGGGGGGTTGTTTGGTGATTGTATTATGACTATGAGAATGAGATTAGGAGTTACACATGCAGTCCCGAAAATGGCTGATGAGAAGAGAGATGTGTGAGACTGAGAAGAAGAGTGCTGTGCTGTACTAACAATAATATTGCTGTACGCAGAATAAATCTCCCCCTGCTGGCCGAAAACGAGAACTGTGGTCCTTCTTTCCTCAACAACACAACACAACGCAGACCGGTTACACAGGCTGCAATTGTGGGTGAAGTACGAGGAAGGGGAGGGTTACATGCTGCCATTCCGACATGCTGCCACTCCGACATATAGCCATTCCGACATTTTACTATTCAGACATGTCACCACTCAGACATACCACCATTCCGACATGCAAACGTCATGCCATTCCGACAGTTTCGTCCCGCCATTCCGACAAGGCTTTAATTTCCATAAGGAAATGTGCGTTACTCCGAGCGGCGGTTAGGTGTATGTGTGTATGTTTTTTGTTTTTTTTTCATGTTTTAAGACATGTGTACAGATGTGATACAGTCAGTGGAAGCTTAATAAATAAACAAACACAAAGTCTCGCCATGTACAATCACACACTCCGATGTCAGTTTGTAACAATTTCCCTTACAATAAGGATATAAGGGGAACTGGCACAACTGCTGCAGGCGGATCTAGGCTCACGCTACTGGTGCGTCCAGGGAAGCAATAATCAAAGTCGCTACTTAGAGTCTCTGTATTTCACTGAACTCAAAACGCGCCCATCACAGGCGGCATATAATAAACAATTACACACAGATCAACAGAACCCGAAAGCCCCCCCCCTCCCACTGTCCATTAAGTCCGAGTGGGAATGAGTGTGTGTGTGGGTGCGCGAGCGCACTGTCACTGTCCGTGCCGGCGTGTATGTGTGTGTGCGGGGGTGCGCGAGCTCACAGTCAATGTGTGTGTGTGTGTGTGTGCGTGTGCGCGTGGCGTGCGTATGTGTGTGTGTGTTGGTGCGTGGTGAGGGTGAGTGAGAGAGAGTTTGTTTGTCCTACTGTCCACACGGGAGAGACGCCGCGGCTCCTCCGAGGTGACCACCAGTCCTCTCCCTCGTCCCGCTTGGCTGAAAACGGGCTGTGAGGTGTCCAAACAGGCCTTTATGATCCACAGGGTAATCCACCAGGAAAAATAATCCACTATGCCGCCTCTCCTCCCCTCTCACCACGTCACTTCTCCATTTAAACCCTCGGTCCCACTAATGCACTTACGCATTACGCACACAACTTACAGCAAAAAAGAAACATTCATTCATTCATTAAAGGTCCGCACGTCCCAGTGCGCAAACCTTCCCTGGCCTAATACACAATGAAAAAAACCTGGGGAGCAAACCTGCAAATCAACTACCCCAGCTGGCCAGGCAAAACCCAGTGGATCACTACAAGTTGTTGCAACTTTTGGGAATTTACTCCTGGTAAAAAGGCTTACAAACATGGACCAGGACGGCTCCATAATACGCACAAAAATCCAAAGGAAACGAAAGGTAACTTTAAAAAAAATAGCAACAGCACGAAGTAGTCAAAATATGTGTTTTACGCATGCCCCTGTGCGTCTGCAGATCAAATTGTCTATAATTAAACTTGGAGCCAGACCCGGCCAGGCTACAGGAGAGATCAAAAATATGCAGGGGTCCGGGACCCCCATGAGAACCACTGATCCTGTTGGACGTACTGTAACCACTGTGATACAATAAAAACAACATCACTGATCTGATTCACCGGCGTAGCGGTCCCTCTCTCCATTAACTCTCTAGCTCTCTCGACCACAGCTGCAAACTAAGTAGCACAGCGCCAATAATAATAATAATAATGCATTTTATAATCAAGATGGATGTGACAAGGGCGTTGACCAGAGTCAAAGTGCTGTTAGAGGAGAGAGATGGGCAGGCAGGGAGGCGGTGATCATTATTAACCTACACATTTAATGACCTTATGTCGGAATGGCGGGACGTTTCCCTGCTGAAAAAAACAGCTTAGACCAGCTTAGGCTGGTCAAGCTGGTTTGATGGTTGATGGTTTTAGCTAGGTTTTGGTCAGCTGGTTTTAGCTGGTCAAGCTGGTTTGATGGTTTTAGCTAGGTTTTGGTCAGCTGGTCTTAGCTGGTCAAGCTGGTTTTAGCTGGTCAAGCTGGTTTGATGGTTTTAGCTAGGTTTTGGTCAGATGGTCTTAGCTGGTCAGGCTGGTCTTAGCTGGTCAGGCTGGTCTTAGCTGGTCAGGCTGGTCTTAGCTAGGTTTTGGTCAGCTGGTCTTAGCTGGCTGGGCTGGTCTTGTTTGGTCAAGCTGGTTTTAGCTGGGGGGGGCGTTGCCTAGAGTGTGTCCGGCCAATCGGCCATGTAAACAGTTTGGTGACTGTTCAGCGTGTATGTGGAGCAAGGCGGGACCTCTGGATTACGGCACGGCCAATCTGCGAGGAATGCCCTCTGGCCCCGTTCATTGTCTATGCGGGTCCCGGGAGCCAATGGAAGTACGCGAAGGTGTGCTTTGGGCCAATGAGGAGCAGGTGTAACCGATAGGTTCTTTTCATTTCATTTCACCAAAAATCACTTTATTTTACAACTGTTAGTTTTAATACATGTTTTTCTTTAATATTCGGTTTTGGGGGCTTTTATTTTGTTAGTTTTATTTTGGTAACGTAAACCTTCCTTTCCGTCAACATCCTGTGCACGTCGCGCCGTTTCTCTCAGTCTGGAAAATGGCTGATGAGAAGAGGTAGGGGTAAAACGTGCTAGTGCTTAAAATATTTGTTAATAGTGTGAAATGTATGTTTTCTTTATGTTTTAACCATGCGGTTTTAAATACCATGGTTCTTTTTGAGCTACTTGAGTGAATGGGTATAGTATGTGTGCAGTTGTGAGTGTATTTTGCACGGCGCTCCGAGTGACGGTCGTGAGTCTAAACTAAGCTAGTCTCTCATGCAGTTGTTATTCCTCCCCTCCTCTAGAGGTGTGTGAGACTGAGAAGAAGAGTGCTGTGCTGTACTAACAATAATATGCAGGGGTCCGGGACCCCCATGAGAACCACTGATCCTGTTGGACGTACTTAGCTAGGTTTTGGTCAGATGGTCTTAGCTGGTCAGGCTGGTCTTAGCTGGTCAGGCTGGTCTTAGCTGGTCAGGCTGGTCTTAGCTAGGTTTTGGTCAGCTGGTCTTAGCTGGCTGGGCTGGTCTTGTTTGGTCAAGCTGGTTTTAGCTGGTCTTGGTTGGTCAAGCTGGTCTTAGCTGGTCTTGGTTGGTCAAGCTGGTCTTAGCTGTTCAGGCTGGTCTTGGCTGGTCTTAGCTGGCTGGGCTGGTCTTGGTTGGTCAAGCTGGTCTTAGCTGGTCAGGCTGGTATTGGCTGGTCGGGCTGATATTGGGTGGTCACAAAGTAGGTTACTGCAATTCAAATAATAAAAAAATAAAATTCAACTGTCACTCATAATGTCACTCATAATAATGAGGAAAATTTGAATTTTGGGTGGACTATCCCTTTAAAGTTAAGAATGTATAAAATACAGTTATAGTAAATAATCAGCAAGATGAGAAAGATTAACTCAAAACAATTTATTAACCAAAACAGAACAATAGAGCTTAACCAACAGAACAATAGAGCTTAACCAACAGAACAATAAATCTTAACCAACAGAACAATAGAGCTTAACCAAGAAGACAAGGCCTAAATAAAAAAATAAATAAAAAAAATTAATTTCTTTGTTTTTTTGTCCTTCCTGTTGATGTCCATGATTTTTTCTGTTAAATAATGTCCAACTTGTCTCCATCTCTTGTCTCTCTCCGCAGGCTCCAAATGAAATGTATCCAGGCGCCTCCGGAAGCACTCTTGATTAAAAATAAAAGTGTATCAGGCCATGACTCGAATTAAATGTTTGCCTTACATTCATTTGAGTTTCAAAACAATGAAAAAGGATTGATAAGAGAAGAGGGATTCATTTATTTCATTTAAGAATTCATATTCAGGTCGGGAAATATTTAGAAAATTGCCTACAGCTTATTAAAGCGATGTTCCAGCGTAAGTGTAAGCCATGGTCAAACACACCGTAACACCGAGTCAGACCCCCCCTCGAGAGATCAATTTACCCGACCGCTAGATTTCCACCAACTTCAGAAAAGACCGCACTATCGCCACACACGGCGCTGTACGGATCCACTGTCCAACTGCAAAACGCCGCTTTTAGCCACAAATAATGCTCAGAACTGCACCAAACTTCATGAATAGTCCATACAGGGTCCCAGCACGTAGTACGAGCCGTCAAACATCTGCTAGCTTTGCCTGTTTTCTTTAACTCCGCCGCACTCGGTGATCGACTCGTCAGGGCTTCCCCACCAACAAGCGGCTCCAGGAGGAGAAGTAGGTGAGTTGTATCAGCTAAAGAAAACAGGCAAAGCTAGCAGATGTTTGACGGCTCATACTACGTGCTGGGACCCTGTATGTACTGTGGATGAAGTTTGGTGCAGTTCTGAGCATTATTTGTGGCTAAAAGCAGCGTTTTGCGGTTGGACAGTGGATCCGCACAGGGCCGTGTGTGGCGATAGTGCGGTCTTTTCTGAAGTTGGTGGAACTCGAGAATCTAGCGGTCGGGTAAATTGATCTCTCGAGGGGGGGTCTGACTCGGTGTTACGGTGTGTTTGACCATGGCTTACACTTACGCCGGAATATCACTTCAATGGTCTGACTTAAAATATATGAAAATGTGCTTCACCTTACCTTTTATTATTCCCAACTTTGCGGGTGTCAGTGGGGGCTTGGCCTCGGCAGATTTGGTGGGGCACCCTTTTCCGCTAACACTCCGTCCCTTTAACTTTGTGGTCCCCCAAATTGCCACAGCCAGTTCTTTTACGAATATGGAGTCCTTTGTGGCACAATTTATCCTGCTCCATGTGTCCTCGTTGAGCCAAATGTCAGCACCAATGTTGATCTGGAAACAATAATAATTAGATGCATTACTGCTACAGTTGTCATTTTGATCCTTAAAGGTGTACAGAAATGGCCGTTTGTCCCGTTTGTCGCGCCGAGTTGTCACGAGCAGCAAAACGACTTTACCCGAGTAAGGTAAACCGATTTGATTGGTCGTTATTGAGCGGGCAGGATATTCAAAGCTTGGGGCGAGTCCAAGCTCCATGTGTGTGCGTGTTTAGACGTTTGAATGACGGATGACAGATCCAATATCAGTGGCTTTTGAATCGTGTACAGCAGGGGTCTTAAACTCCCGGCCCGCGGGCCGAATCCGGCCCGCATCTTGACGTAAAAAGTAAATTTAATTGTCAAAAAAAAAAAAAAAAAATTAATTTATTTTATTTTTATTTTTATTTGTTTGTTTTCCACAATTACAAGAATAATTTTGCGTGTAATTTAAATAAAAAAAAAACCCAATAATAAATAAATAAATAGAACGGGAAGTGCTGGCGACATGAAAGAGAAGCGCAGAAGAAGAAAAGGTAAATAGTAGGAGAAGAAGAAGCAGAAGATGTCGCTCTCCAAGCGTAAGAGGAAAGTGGATGACGAACACAGACAATTCCAAGAAAGATGGACATTACAGTATTTTTTTGTTGAGTTCGGTGGAAATGCCATCTGTCTGATATGTAAAGAGAAACTTGCCGTTCATAAGGAATATAATCTCAAGCGACATTACGCGACTAAACACGGAGAGCAGTGTGAGAAATACAGCGGAGATGACAGGAAAAGGCGAGCCGAGCAGCTTCAAAGAGGACTGTTATCCCAGCAAGAACTTTTCCACAAAGCTGCTAAGGAAAGCGATGCTGCTGTCCAGGCAAGTTACGTGGTCAGTGAATTGATCGCCAAGGCGGGAAAGCCATTCACCGAGGGCCAGTTTCTGAAGGACTGCATGCTACGAGTTGTTGATATTCTGTGTCCCGAAAAGAAAAGCCTGTTTAACAACATGTCGCTGTCGGCAAACACTGTGGCAGAGCGGATTAATGGACTTTCTGATAATATCTATGAACAGTTACGTGACAAAGCAAAAAGTTTCACTGCATTCTCTGTGGCACTTGATGAAAGTACTGACGCAACGGACAATGCTCAGCTTGCAATTTTCATCAGAGGTGTAGATGACAGGTTTGAGGTGACAGAAGAGTTGCTCAGTGTGTGTCCGATGCACGGCCACACTAAAGCGAAAGATATATTTCAGCAACTGTGTGACGCGATGGAGCGGCTTGGTCTGCCGTGGAACAGGCTGGTGGGCATTACAACCGACGGTGCGCCGTCCATGACCGGCAAAAAAAATGGACTGGTTGCGCTGGTTCAGAGAAAGTTAGCGGAGGAAAAATCTGACCCAGCGATCGCGCTGCATTGCATTATACATCAGCACGCGCTGTGCAGCAAATGCTTGAAATTTGAACATGTCATGTCTGTCGTCGTGAAATGTGTGAATTACATCAGGTCCAGAGGATTGCAACACCGCCAGTTCCGTGCCTTTTTGGAAGAAATCGAAGCCTCGTATGGTGATGTACTGTATTTTACTGAGGTGCGGTGGCTCAGCAGGGGGAACGTGCTGAAGAGATTTTTTGAGCTAAGAGCTGAGGTAAAAAGATTCATGGAAGATGGCAGACTGGATGTTCCTGAACTAGATGATCCAAAATGGATAATGGATTTGGCATTCCTTGTGGATGTAACACAACAACTAAACATCCTGAACTTAAAGCTGCAGGGTCCTGAGGCCTGTACTGCGAAGCCAGTTTAGTGGGTTAGCGAGGTATGTTGAGTGTAAAGCCAGCCTCTCCTGTACTGCGACGGTGGCTGTCTTTTAACGAGGCTAGATCACCATGGTAACTTATGCTTAGCTCATAACCTGGTCCCGACCAGGTTATGTTCCGAGTTTAATCATAAAACCGGCTATAAAAGCGCCGCTGTTTCACTATTTTAACTCATTTACAGCTGCGTCACCTTTACTTTGAAAGTCCAGTGGAGCTGGATCAGAACGGAGCGTTTGTATGGAGGGAGAGATCAGCTGATCGCTGCTGTTGACTTTCTCTCTGAGCGTCTCCGCTGAGTCTCCGCCTCCTCACTCGTTGAGCTGAGCGTCAGGAGCTCATTATATAGGCCTATTAGACTATAGCCTATATTTTACTTTTATATACAGTCAGTCACCACTGATAGAAGTTGTTCGCTCGCAGCAGGACAGATAATCAGATGGATAATCGGTAAAGTTAATAATTTCACTTAATGTGGCCATGAATAAATTAATTCCGATGTGTCGCCTGTTATATTTCAGTGTTGCCCAAACGCAAATCTTGAATAAGTCTCCGCTGTTTTCACATTTAAAAAGGTCTTTGTTTATGAGATTTGCTTGTAGCTACAGCACCTAAAAAAAACCTCACTGTAACCTATCCAGCCTCGCTTCCAATAAAACACACACTCGCGTTATAATTGCGATCAGTGAAATATATAACAATATAAAACACAATTTAAAATGACAGTTGATGTTGCTCTAGTTTATATGGATAAAGCTTCATATTTAAAAGTAGCGCAAGAGCTGTCAGAGAAATTAAAAGCAGCTCCTCTCTTGTCATATTTGCAGCAACACTGTTGCTTCAGGCTGTGATCGTGCTTTTTTTTAAATATCGCTCATAGTTCAGTTCAGTTCAGTTCAGTTCAGAAAACTTTATTATCCCCCTAGGGGGCAATTTGTTGTACGGCAGGCAGAGCAACACCAAAACACAAACAAGTCAAATACAAAACAAAAACAAAACACGTGCATTTCAGTCACAACAGTAAGACTCCGGGCACCAGTGCCTCGGGGGGGAAGGGGAGGGGCAGGCTCACAGTGACTGATTTATAAAACCAATAGTGGTAGGCACAAAAGTATTCTTAAATCTATTCGTCCTTAGCCTAGGTACCATGTACCGGCGGCCAGACGGCAGGAGCCTATAATGGGAGGCCAGCGGGTGAACAGGGTCGGACAGGATCATCCTAGCTTTCCTAGTCGCCCTGGCTCTGTACAAAACAGAGAGCTCCTCCAAGCTTGTCCCTGCAATCCTGCCACACATCCTCACTATGCTACTGAGCCTATTTTTATCTTTAGCAGTGAGGGACCCAAACCAACAGATAAAATACTCTCTCCATTAAAACAATTGCACTCGTCTTGGCTGAAATCAGCCCGTTGTGGATCAATTTCGTGCGGAAGTAGAATAATATGACGTCAAACGCCCCCTTTTATGTGAACGCGCGCAGAGCACAAAGCTGAGAGCCGGACTTGACTAATAAAGTTGATAACCACCGCCACAGTACCGTTTAGCTCTGATTGCGGACTTGAGGGTTTGTTGAGCTGCATCTTGAGCACAAAGCCTAGGTATGTTGAGCCTCCTTCGCAGTACAGGCCTCTGGTCAGCTCATCACAACAGCCTATGAGAGCGTGAAGGCCTTCTGCACAAAACTGAGACTGTGAAAAACTCAACTGTCTGCAAAAAACCTGTGCCATTTTGCTGCATGCAGATCTTTGGCAGAAGAGGGAACAGTATTCAGTGGTGATCAATATGTCTCTGCTATTGAAAACCTGCAGCAAGAGTTTGATGAGCGATTTGCTGATTTCAAGGCTCACTGTGACACTTTCCAGCTGTTTGCAGACCCCTTCTCAGCTGATGTGGAGAGTGTCCCCAGCAAGTTGCAAACTGAACTCATTGACTTACAGTGCAGCAGTGAACTGAAAACTAAATTCAGAGAGGCACAGGGAAAAGCAGACAAGACTGGTGAGTTCCTCAGAGAGCTGCCTCCTTCATTCCCAGAGCTGTCCAGAGTTTTCAGTCGTGTTATGTGCCTTTTTGGGAGCACATATGTGTGTGAGAAGCTGTTCTCTACAATGAACTTTAATAAAAGCAAGTACAGGACAAGGCTTACAGATGCTCATCTTGAGGCTGTACTCAGAGTTTCAACTGCAACGTCCATCAGAGTAAATACAGCTCAGCTATGTGGACAGAAGCGCTGCCAGGTATCTGGCAAGAAATAAAGCGCAAATGGACTCAGAAGTGTGTGGTGAGTTGAGTGAAATGTTAAAATTGGTTTATTGAAGGTAAAAATTGCACTAACTGTTAAAATGTGCAAAGCTGGAGTTCTTTTTTGTGTTGTTATTTAATATGAAGATGAATGAACATAAGTGCTGTCAGTTCATGAAAGGCTTTGATTAGTAATTTAAGAATGAGGCCAAAAACATTTGCACTTACTGTGAATTTAATAGTTTTGTAATATTATCATATAATATTTGAAAATTAACCCCGTTTTCTGAAATATTTGTGATTTTTTTTATACTTGTCTCGAACAAGTGGCCCCCCACTGAGATGGCAGTGCCAGCAGTGGCCCCCAGATCATTTGAGTTTGAGACCCCTGGTGTACAGGCTGACGTATAATCCGTGCGCCTGCATTGTCCAATGCGGGAAAAAAATACAACAAAATACAACACTTTCATCCCGGATTTACTCAAAAATAGAATTTTGCACAAAGTTTGGCCTCCATCGTCTGATAGATGAGTTTTTACACTAATTTTATGACCCAGAGTGGGCTCAAATTCAGTTTTCTTTTCTGTACACCTTTAAGGGCAAATACCAACATTTTGGGAAAGTAGCTTGTTCAAAACCTTTTAATTAGCTAGATAGCTCATTTGAAATTGAACCTGCTTGCTTTCTCCCTTAAAAGTGCCAAATGCAATGATGGTATGTCAGCTTAGTTTAGAAAGGTTTTAGACAAGATCATTTCCCCAAATGTTGGTTTTCTCCTTTAAAGTTGAAATGAAGCACCCAGCCAATTTAACAAAAACCATTAAACGGATTTCCATTGTGCTAAAAATCAGGCAAACTAACACATTAAAGCATTTGGGAGAAAGTTAAAAAATTGCTTTTTTTTTTAGATGGGGTGCAGCCATCTTGTTGTTCGACAGTCAGTGACGTCACGGGGTTGGTTGCCTCCGCTGGCTAACAGCGAAAGACGGTGAAAATGACAGCTGAAGACAGAGACAGTAATACATGACACTGAGGCACTAGAAGAAAAGACACAGAGGAGACCACTACTGTATTGCTCCTTCGTGTGACAACTAGTTTTACAGTGTTAAAAAATAGGGGGAAAAAACACTGCTTTCATTAACTGCCGCTAAAAAGGAGCTGTCAACAAAGACTCCTCTGCAGCTGATCTGGGCTCCAGGGTCTGTGATCATTTCTTAAAGCATGTTTACATCCAGAGGAAAAAGTAGATCATTCACAGGATCAACCGACAACATCTTGCAATTTTATACACTATTAATGTTGATCAGGGTACTATTTTATGTACACCCACAATGATCAGTACATTGTCATTTACCTTCCCATCTCTCTTCTCTAGGCTGGTTGGCTCTGTGTCGGATTGTGACCGACTCTTAGGTGGGAGAGAAGGAGGGCTGACTTGTGGGGAGCCAACTGGCTGGCTGAGAACAGGCTGGGAGCTGACTTGTTGGGGGACTGTCTCAGCGATGGCTGGCTGGTTGAGAAACTGTGGATCTGACAGAAATAAAAGACACTGTGGTTGTAGCTTTCTCAAATGTATCAACAACTTATTCTTTATACTCTCACAAAACATCAGCAAGCATTTCTCTGACAGGTAACCCTCCTAGGTATCTTGCACAGTAACAATTTGGACGTGATTCATGTACTTTGCTTTTACATCCTGTGAGCGGCCCCCAGTTGATGACTCATTTCTAAAGGTACCAGAGGAGGTGTGTCAGGCAGAAATGCCCGGCCTGTATTTCCAGAATGGTTGTTGTGCAAGAGGCCTATTGCTAATTCAGCATTTTTTTTCAACGACTTACTGTCGGAGAAGGCCCGTCGAAGAACCTCATCAAGGTTTCCCTGTAGTGAAAGGTTTGCTCTTCTGTATACCTCCAGCTCCTTCTCCAGCTCCTGTGTTTTTTGTTCATATTCTGTACACCTAGAGAAGATACAGGAATTAGTAATTACTGCTGGAAATGTAGTTAAAGGGGATTTATGTTCCTTTAGCACTTTGGACCCTATTTTCCCATCTACTATTCTTTAAATGCTTCAGTACAAAGCAATTGCCGTATTGGCATATATTGAAAAAAGCTTTGGAGCTGCAGTCCCTCGTACTGGAGCAATAGCAAATACTGAAAATCCCACCACTGATTTAAATAAAAATAGATGGTAAAACAGGGTCCAGGGTGCTAAAAACCATAGTTCCCCTTTAAAAAAATGGAAGTTATTTATTAACCTGACTCTGGCCAGATGTATTTGCTTCACTCACACATCTAGGCCCTCGGTCTGACAGCATAATTGCAGGCACTAAGGGCAGTAGCGGTAGATGTGACTGGATGAACCAAACGGTCCATCCCAGGCTACATAATAGATAAATCTCTTCAAACTCTACCAACAGCGATCAGGAGAAAAGCGATAACACCTTTTCCACCGTCCTATGTTATAAGAGTCAGGTAAAAAAACAATACCCAGTAAAATCAGGGATGTGATTTGCCAAGGACAAAAAAGCAGGAAATTATACGGACCCATAGCGCGACACGGCAACAGTACAGCCATTACACACTAATGTATCAAACAGAAAACAACTAATTTAAGGAGAAAAAAACCTCCAAACAGCATGTCAAACAATAGGTGCAGATATTATTACAATGACATAATTTTCATCATTTTGATCAAATGTGTCTGAGAGCGAGAGAGACCAGAGAGCCAGTGGCAGGTGGAATTACCACTTGATACTGAACTTATTTAAAAGGAAAACAAACATAGTAGGCTACTTAGCTCCATTTTAATATTTAATGATGGGGAAAAAAAAGGTATTGAACCATTGAAACCTTCCAGCCAGATGTGTGGTACATGTCTAATATTTTTTGTAGCCAAGTAAATAATAATAAATAAAAAAAGCAGATATAATAATAGCTACTGACTGGGGTTTCTATCATTGTAGGCTAATGGCAAGAACGGCTGGAGTGTTAAAACTTAAACTGAACTCAGACCTGGTCTAGTGGGGAGCTGTGGCTGGAGAGCCCCCTTTACAGCAGGTAACACACGCGCATGCACGCACACACACCTGTTGCTGTGCTGTCTCTCTCTGTCCCTCGGCTCTCTGGACTGTTCTGTTGGGCTCTAATAAGGGCGCATGGACGGTCCAACCCGTCCGGACGCGCTGGTTCGAGCCGGGTTCGTGCCGAGAATATGACTCGGCGAAGCCGGGCTTTTTTTTTTTTTTAACGGGTTCGGAGAGAATTAATGCTCATCGTAAATGTAAACACACTATCGTCAGCGCGTCACGCCCAGCACCACGCCGCTCCAACAAACACTACCACGGCAAAACAAAAAAAGAGAGAGAGAAAAGACTACCGCCGCTACGTCTTTTTGTTAGCCTACGTTACCGCTCTATGGTCAATATCAACACCTATGGCTGTGTGGGTTAAATGGTGGATAATGGCCGTCCGGCGATCCCTGGGAATATGTTGTTAGAACTAATATCACAGCACTGAGTGCAAGTTACTCAACTTTTCAACAGATGGATGAAAAAACACTCGAAACATTTCATTACCTGCAGGTCTCTCCGTGGTGTCCTCCTCAGACAGGTCAGATCCTTTTAAGATTAAAACAGGAATTAGGGTCGACACACTACCAAAATTCCAAACTTCAAACCAATTCAACCTCTCAAATGGCCGAACAAGATATTCACACCATTGTTGTTCAACAAACTGTAAATTAAGAAGGACAATGGTCTCCCTGCTCAATAATTATAATTTTTCACACCTGGGCTCATAAAGCCTTTTGAAAAAAAACAGGAAAGCTGCTGCAAAGAAGAATTTAGAAAATACAATTGGGCAGAGAAGCAGGACATTCCCTCTTCTACTTTCACCAGCTCCCCTCGCCCTCCTCCCCATGCACAATTTTTTTTAAACACAGCAACATGAACAAACTTATTTCACAGATAAAAGTAATTTACCTGGAACAAAATCCTCCAATGTCCTCTTTTTTTTGGACCTTCTATTTAGAAGGACGTCCTCCTCCTCCCCAACATCCTCAGCCTGGCTGGTTAGGTTATACTCGTCACGGAAAAAAACTTGGATGCTTCCTAACAAGTTTTTAATCACCAATAAGGTTAAGGAGGTTTCTTACAAAATCATACATAAATATTATCCAGCTAATCATTATATGCAAAAATTTAATAAAAAGGACATTAATATTAACTGCTCTTTCTGTAATTTGCATCCAGAAACAGTTGTTCATATGTTCTGGCTTTGCTCTCACACGAAAAAACTATGGGCAGACCTTAGCAAATTTATTATTGACTCTTTTACAATAGATTTTACTTTACTTTGGGAAAATGTTGTTTTTGGTTTCCATAAATATCCCAAGAAAGAAGGAAAATGTTACTTTTTAATAAATCTGTTTTTATTTTTCGCAAAATTTCATATTCATAAAAGTAAATTTTCTAAGAAAACCCCTTGCTTTTATGTTTTTCAAAAAGAAATGGAACTTTATTTTAAGCTAATCACCAAATCAGCAAATGAAAAGGCAATTAAAACCATAGACCTTTGTAATATGTATAACCTTGTTGTATAATGAACATTACCCCTGGCACATGTTCTTTGTATTCTCATTGTATACTGTTCCCTGTATACTATTTGTACTTGTCAGCTATTTGTACTTGTCAGCTTCTTTTAAATAAAGCTGTTTAAAAAAAAAAAAAAAAAGGTTATACTCGTCACATTCACGAGCACTTTCTGCAAAGAAATCTGCATTTAATGGACTATGAAAACACAGGCTGTATTATTAATATTAACTCTTGACTGCCAAAGGCATGCTTTTTTTTTTAATTTCAACTCCATGCTGAATGTCTTATCCTACTTCTCTGTGAAGATGTAGATTTGTAATATAAAAGTATAGCATATTTATCCCCGCTCACGGAGCGGTGTGGGTGTCTGACTGCAGCACATCGCTCCATGACACTCGGTGGTGATAGCTTTGGGCCGCAAGCGGGGCTCATGGCAGCATGTTGAAGCTCCCCAATTATCATCAACACCTAGATCTGGTCTAAAGCGCTGTGTCTGGGCTACAAAAATCTGTAGTAACTCAAAGTAAAGAAAGAAAAAAGGCTGGAGCCTACTGTGTGTCAGTAGCTAAATGTTTTGTCTTTTGTCATTATTAAAAGTCATTTGTCAGTGTTGATTTTGTTGTTTACAAGAGAAGAACTGTACAGATGTTGAGGTGTCATTAAAGCAAAATATAATGGAGCCAGTTGTACTGGTTCGCCTGAAAATGACAGCTAACACTAAAACCTAATCTATATTAAACCACCAATTTCTCAAGACTGGAACAAGCTAGAAACAGAAACAGTTTTGTTTTTGCTGACAAGTGGAGACTATCATCTTTCATTTGATGGGTTGTATATTAATGTAGTAAGAATACATAATGTTGGGTGAACAAAAATCAGTCAAAAAGCTGGAAAATGCCTGGCAAGCTGTAGGAAGCTGCTGTATGAATGGCTGACAGTCAAAGAGTTCAGCATAATTTAAAAATGAGAAAATTGAGGTGTCTAACAGTTTAATTTTTATCAAAGTGTAAGAGTTTACCTGCGACAATTTTTTTTTTCAGTAGGATGAAGGTGTCCCAGTCCTCCTCTGGCACAACCTGATTTGTAAAGCAGTGTTTAACTTTCTTTTTTGGCCACCTCAAAGTTTTAAGAGCGATGTCTGTCCAGACATCCGGGACAGTTCCCTCCATTTCTTTGCCCCCCTCCAACCAAACTGCCTTGGTGTACATCTTCTGCAATGGAAGGATAAAAAAAATTATAGATTAAGTCTGGGGCAATTATGTTTATGAGGCATCATATATTAATTTTCAAGTCATTTCAAGTCAACAATTGCTTGAACTGAAAATTAAGAGATTAAAGCAAAGACATATTGAATGCAAACCTTTAGGTTTAATGTTCGATGCCATGCCGGAGAGGAATCAGGACAGATCCTTTTGAGTAGGGTAGGCAGACAACCTTGCGAATGAGGTCTTTTTCTTGAACTACTTTCCTTTTGTAGGCCTGACCCTCTCTCATGTAAACAATGTTCAATAACTTCGACTCACATGGCATGTCAAAGAAGTTAGCAGTGTGCCTCTGTTTTACCTTCCTACAAACTACTGTGCCATCTGCTCTCCTCTCTTGAATAAACACAAAGTTATCATCTGCCAACAGGAAGCAACTGTCCTTCATTTTTGTTGAAATGTACATTTTTGGCCTCTCAGGTTTTGCACTGGCAGTCCTCTGGGAATGTTGACTTTCAATTATGCGTTTTGACACCTGTGCTAATGGGTTTTGGCCTGACCTGACAAGTTTTTTAATCTGCTGAAGGTGGTTTTCAAATGGAAAGCAACAGATGTCATTAAGAGAGCACTTGAAATGAGTGACATCTTCGTGAATATGTAGCAGAGCGTGCACATTGTAAACACTGAATGTTTTGCCATAAAGTGTGGGGCAAGTGGCCACAAAATGCCTCATCAGTTCAGCAGAGTAATCCAAGTATGTAGCTCTCTGTGTGTCATCGGAGTCCAACATAACTGATACTGCTACTGTCTGAGATGTCACATTTCTGTCTAACAGACTATCTACAAATTTTGGGGCCTCTGGTCAGATAGACCAACATGCGCCTCACAACTCCCAAGCAAACTGCATGCATGTAGTCCAAAACAAAGGCACTTACACAGGGAATGCCAGCAGCAATTAAAGGACTAGCCCTTGTTTGATGGGAGGCGTATTCTACACGGCTAAATGCTGCATCTGTACGCAAAGTAGAAGTAAGTTGATTGAACACAACCCTTCTTTCAACATATTGGCCCCTGACTATGCATCTCTCACAACTGTCATAAGCTGTATGACCTTTGATGCATTTTAGATATGCTCTGGCAGGAGCATCACAAACAAAGGTGTGAAGGTTCACCGCATACTTTTTGCCATTACACGTTAAGCCATTGTCGTTTAGGTCTTTGAACTCCTCTAAAAAGTCTTTGAGGTAATCTTCGAGGGGTTCTGGTTTACTTTTCCCACAATACAGAGCCACGACGAAGGGAATGCAGTTGCTGTATTTAACCAGTATTGGCCAGAACTGGACCTTACTACTTTTAAAAATTGGTAGTCCATCAATGTTAACATCCAGGTTGACTGAGTCATGTTGTTGCCTGTAAGTAGCATCTTGCATCAGTACTCTAGAAATGCCCCTCTCCAAGCCATAGTAGATGTACTGTCCATTGCATTTTAACTGACTGTCAACAGTTTGTGGAGTGCCTTGCAATGTCCGCGCATCCTTCGGAAGTACATGTCCATGTTGATTAAGAATGTGCAGCAACTCATTGAGGGACCGATGTGTGATGTGGTTCCTGACACTCCACTCTCTCATGTCATCACTTATGTTTGTGACTTCAAGATGTGTTTCCGGATTTATAATTTCCACTTCAGAATCAGAGTTGGACATTCCAAAGTCTGTATCAAAGTCTGAGTCACTGGTCTCACTAGTACTGTGTCCAAAGTCATCAGGCAAACTCGGCTCCTTGCTGTCATCAGTCACTTGGTTGTCTTCACTGTCAGACAGAAGAAGCTCATTGATGTCAGCTTTCCTCTTTCTCCACATTCGTAAGTATGCCATCTGTAACCCACAACAAAGTTTAGTAGAAATTGGGGTGCAACAGTACAGGTAGCCCACGGTACGATACGTACCTCGGTTTTTGGCCACGGTTCTCGGTACGGTTTCGGTATGTGTTTTGTGCAGAGAACTTTTTTTTTCTCCCAAAATATTGTTTATAATTTATAATATTTCTAATATAGCTCTCCCCTCTATCTCTCTCTCTCTCACACACACACACACACACACACACACACACACACACACACACACACACACACACACACACACACACACACACACACCTGAACTGTCTGTGAACAGTCCCTAGCTCCTCCCTCTGCACACTCCTTTAGTCTTTCAGTACATGGTGAACACTCTGAAGCCACTTTCAAACAGAGATCGCGCTATATTGCCGTCATGGAAGACGTCACTATGCTGCAGCCACAGTCTCTCACTGGGAAAGAAGGAGTTAGTCTATTGTGTTTTTTTTAAACAGCCTTTCACCACCTCTCATCCCTGTCAGTCAACTCCTGCTCGACCTCGGTCTCTCCATCGCGCGCAGGCGCGCAGGAACGCGGACACGCGACCATACACATGCGGTGTGCATGGACAGAGTCCTGCTGGAACTCTAATAAAAGTTGTGCTAAATCGCGCTAATAACTAATTAATTTCCCCCGCGATTGCGATCAGCGACCGCTCATGCCGCCGCCTGTTTGTTTTCTTTTTTCTTTTCTTTTTTTCCCTCTTCTGTGTGTGAGCTGCACTTTCAGTGTGATGGGGGGGAGTCACTGTGAGTGTGTGGAGGCTCAACAGTGATTGGACATCGACTCGCGGGGGCGGGCTTTCGCCTTAAACGGCCAGGCACACACATACACGGCACAGCTGTCTGTAAAGCAGTAAGAGCTGATGGACGCTGAATCTGAAATACCGCGGTCCAAGAGTGTATTGCACCGCGCAGGCCGTACCGAACGGTTCGGTATTTTACCGAGAACCGTTGCATCCCTAGTAGAAATACACAACATTTCCTCTATTCACTCCAAAATAATGTTTACTTGGGTGGGTGGCCTAATAAACTTTCAGTTTCCCACCAAATGTATTTAGAGGGGCAGACGGACGCCCCACACTGCCAACCCAACTCCCTCTCAATTAAAAAAAAATATTTTAGTATTTTATTAACTTTTATCAAATACATACTAGGGATGGGCATTTGAAGAAATCTTTTTCATCGATCGTCGGGAAAATTAACAATCAATTATCGATTTAATCGTTAATATTAATATTCATATTTAACAACAAAATGCGTGCGGCTATGGCATGTGCCAGTAATCCAGGGCAGTCCCCGTGAAGGAAGAAGGTCAGACAACCATGTACACGGACGTCTGTGTGCTTGTGCTGTGTTGGGACAGCGCCGGTGATTTGCATTAGCAGCATGTGTTTTATAATTATTACTCCAACACACCGTGAAGCGGCGCTCTGATCAGCTGAGCACAGAAGAGAAAGAAACTCTGCAGGATATTTAGGCCTCCCTTAAGTTTCATTTTAACCGTTGTCAAACATCTTCGGACTAATTCAAATGTTAGATACATGACTTGTAGCTTGTAACTTACAGAGAGAGCAAGGCTCCTTCCACACCGCTGCTGCTGATCAGAGCGGGCGTCTCTATTGCACCGAGACCGCAGCACAAACCCGTCTCGTCATATTCATGAATTATTTCACTTTTAAACCATGTAGTAGTAGTAGTAGTAGTAGTAGTAGTAGTAGTAATAATAATAATAATAATAATAATAATAATAGGCCTGTATAATAATACTTATAGAGTTTATTGGTTGTTAACTTGTTATGAAAAAATATAACCAAGATTTATTTCTCCATGACAACCTCTGCCCTCTACATGATCCTTTATAATAAATCGATAAAACATTTCCGTGCTCGATAAAATTCTTATCGATAAGTAATCGATCATCGATTAATCATGCCCATCCCTATTACATACCTATAATGCACAACTGTGACATTAGCCTACACTGATTCATTAAAGGGGCCATATTATGCAAAATACACTTTAGAGCGGTTTTCTATCAATAATATGCATCCCCGGCCTGTCTACAACCCTCCCTGGTATGAAAAAAGTTCATCCACTCCTTTTTTTGCTTCCTCCGTCTTTAGAAAACGTGTGCAAAAACAGGCCAGGTAAAAAATAGTCTGTCGGTGACGTCACCGACAGACTGGACGCCACCCCCGGGGTTCCTTATACGTCCTTTACACTCCCCCTGGGCCCGTCTGGAAAAACGTGAGCTCCGCCCGGTGAGCCATCTCCTAATCACGGACAGTCGCACCCCCGCACAACATACAACATAGCAACAACATACCAATCACCTTTGAAAATGTGCATTTCTACATCCCACAAAAAAGCAAACACAGCCCAATACATATTCATTTAAACCAGGGGTGGCTGAATGTTCCTTTATTTTGAGGATGTCAATATGTTTTTTCTGTGTAAATATGTTCAAGATTCAGTTTTACTGAAAGTCACGTAATCCAATGGGGCTGCCAGTCAATGACATCACAATATGCAAATTAGCCCGTTTCAGTTTTGCCGGTGCACCCCCGGTGTCTCCCCACTTTCTCTCGCATGCGCACGCTCGCACCTGATTCACTTATCTACCGGTAAAAATAAATGTGATAGTAGGAAAACTGGTCGCTCGTGAAACGGCCCGGACACACAGCCTGTGAAACCGCAGTGCGCTGGAGCAGAGGCAGTATCTGATCCTTCAGTTAAGTGTATTTACGCGAGCCGCAAACTCCGTCTGTCAAGCTGGATAGACCAGGTTGTACCAGACGGGAAGTCGGGCACAGAAAAGGTGAAAGAATCCGGTCAGTTTTCAAAATAAAGTACCGGTAATCAACTGATGATTAATTTAGCTGTTGCTTGTCCATCTATAAATACGTGTCAGTTGCGTCTGCACATATCGATACAGAGCTAGGGACAGACCTGTGGAGTCGCATTTGACCGGCACGAAGAGAGCACGAGAAGCCGCTGCCCGTGCGACCAGCAGGCATGCAGCTCTGTCCTTGCGCTACACACATTTGTTCATTATAATTTTTATGTTTCATATTCTAAATATTTAAGAAAAACACAAAAAACACACAACCAAACATTTGAAGCAAATTATATTAAAAAATATAGACTATTAAATTTTTTTTGGGCTGAATCCCCGAATCATCATTGAAAACAGCGACACTGAGCTTCCGTAGCCTACCGTTTCAATCAAAATTCCACCTCAAAATTTATAATGCAGAAAAAAAAACCTGTAGATGCAGGCAGAGATCAGAGATGGTGCTGAATTTTTCCTTTTTTTTCTGTGACAGACTGTGGTGGGCCCAAACAAGAGTGTCACAACACCACTGCATCGCGACTCGATTAAAGGAATAGTTCTACATTTTGGAAAATTGGCCCATTGCCATAATCCCTATTGTCATAGCAGTAGGTTCGTTACCTTTAATTGTTGGTGTAAGCTATTTTTAGTAAGGCGGAGCGGGGCAGCAGGCTGCTCAGGAGCTACGCTACAGAGGCTAAGGGAATTTCTTGGTTTCCCTCATCAAACTCATCAAATACACAACCCAGCAACTCAAAAGCGCTGTCGTGGACACGTTGTGAGCTGCACAACCACCACGCGATGAGATAATAATGGAACAAAAAATCTTGACTCGAATCGAATCTTGAGTTGAGTGAATGGTTACATCCCTAACTCACAGTGGTTTGTATGTGCCCGCGACCGGGCTGATTTTAGAAGGGGGAGGGGGGTGAGCGCGAGAGAGTGATAGAGATTGTGCTGTCCAACAATGTGGCTCCACTTCACATTACAACCTCACAGCATTATCACTTATTTAAAATAGAATATCTACTCATCCGTTGCAATATTCTGTTTGTTTTTTTGTAATTGGCTGTAGATTATCTCAGTTTTCTGTTTGCTTTTCCACTGCTAAGGAGCTAACGTTAGGTCAGAGCCACACTCCCCATACAGAAGCTGCTCCTGTCTTTGCTGCTGCTAACTACAGCTAACAGACCTGGACATTAAAACAACTGTGTTTACATCAACTATACACTAGTGTAGATAAACTAACTAATAATGGCATCGATAATGTGTTTGTATATCTTCACACTGGTCCTGTTGCTCATGTAACCCCCCCACCAGCCCCTGGAGGAACCAGTTCTTAGCTCTAGCCCAGCGAGGAGTTGGTGCTTAGAAACAGTTATAAGAACCAATAACCGGCTCTTAAGCGATGGAAAAGCAAAGAACCGGTGCTCGTCAGGCTCTGGCTCCGAACCAGCACTCGATCCCAGAGTTTTGGGATTTTGTATTTGATGAGTTTGATGAGGGAAACCAAGAAATTCCATTAGCCTCCATAGTGTAGCTCTGGGCAGCCTGCCGCTCCGCTCCTCCGTTCTAAAAATAGCTTACACCGACAAATAAAGGTAACGAACCTACTGCTATGACTATAGGGATTATGGCAATGGGCCAATTTGCCAAAATGTTGAACTATCCCTTTAAGAATTTTATGGTTTTGTCGGAATTAAATTTAAATTCTTACCTCTGGTCCTGTCGAAAGTAACGTTGCCTCGCGTCTGCCTCTCCTTCTCCTGCAGCTCCTGCGTGTCGTGTGCACAGGTACACAGGGTGCACTGCAGACGTATCCATCCGCGCGATGAAACCAACTTTTGTGTCCCAAATTCACAAGAACTACTTCACAGCGGATGACGATGTGATAGTCAGTCCACAGGGCGCCCAACAGATTTTACAAACAGTTATTTAGGCTAATTATAATTAATTTGAAAAGGGTGGAAACAATTCATCAATGGTCTATGTTCCGAAAGAAACACAAAGGCCTAATGCAAAAAATGATTTGAGCACAAAGTCCCAATTGTAAGACACGGGATAAAACAGAAAAACATGCATCAATGGGCTCTATGCACAGCTTCACTACTTTCTGAATTTAAGTCAGTTCTTTATCCCATCTTATATTATTGGATCAATCCAGGTGTCTGACCACTGTGACTACTCAGACACACCTGGATTAATCAGCTGGTCCAATAATGTATAATAGAAAATAAAGAACTGGCTTAAATTCTGGAAGTAGAAGCTGTGCATAGAGCCTATGAGAGACCTAAAATAATAAGGCCTTATGAGAAAAAATAGCCTGTATCATTTAAAATAATACTTTGATGGAGTCTTCGCAGACCTACTGATATTTATTATTACTTAAACATGAAGAATAAGAAAAAGTGGTCAATAATGGACAAAATAAAATTAAGACTAAATTGGCTATTCAATAGGGGTGTGCATTGGCACTGCCCTCACGATTCGATTCGATTACGATTCAGCAGGTAACGATTCGATTCGATTCTCCGATGCGTTGCGATGCATTGCAATGCATCAAAATTCTACTGCACGCAACACGGCAAATTTTTCATCAGTCATGAGATATTGAACAATTGTACTGTGAGTTTTATGTTGGGACTACAGATGGAAATTAGCCCTAGTGGCTAAATCTGGTACAACCATCTCTTCTCTGTTTTTGATTAATGGTATTGTACACTGTCCCGTAATAATAAACTAAACTAAACTAAACAACAGATTTTATCGGCTGCTATGTGTGTATTATCACTCTCCTGTATCTTTGACATGTCATTCAATAAAATAAAATTGAATGGTACAGGGTATTGGATATTTTCAAACCTGAAAAGGAAAACATAAATCACTTCTAGGGCTGCCCCAAAAAAATTATCCGACCAAAATTTCATTGGTCGATTGGTCGCAGGAAAAAACAAACAAACCTTTGGAGCCGTCTTGTCAATATTAACTCAAAATCAATATGACTGAACTATATGAAAGACTATGGGGCTTTTATTTTGAAGGGCCAGATACAGGAAGTCGTGACACTTTTTGTTTTTGTTGTTTTTACACGGCACGGCAGGTCTCTCTCTCTCTGCATCAGAGACCATATTTACGTACAGGTCAAGGCCTTCAAAAACGTAACTCATTGTAACTCATTTTGGATGTCTATAGACGTCCAGAACTGGGCCAGACTGGACATATAGGGCCCTAGTTTCTTAGACCGAGCGAAGTCTAACCTCGGCGCAGCTTCGCCACGCCAACGGGGCGTGGACCAGGTCCTTTTCGCAAGATTGGTGGGCCGCGCAGTCAGACTTAGACCAGCGTAAACCCTCCCCTCGTCCCTCCCACCGGCGCAAACGGCAAAGAGGGAGGAGAGAGGGCGGGAGGGAGACAGGAGGAGGAGAGAAAGGCGTGGAGTGGGTTTGACACAGCCGAGTCAGATCTTCACCAATCAAAGGAGCTCCTCTCCTCACCTTTAACTGCGCGGCGGGTGATGCGCGCTGCAAGTTTGTCATTTTATACTTGGACATGGACGGAGGAGACAGCGACGCCAGAGGCCGAACCTCTCCCCGGAGGAAACAGCTGTGCGGTCCGGAGGTCCGAGCTCAGAGTGACCAATAATGAGTTTACTAATATACTTAACCAGGATTGATCTGATACACTGAGAACAGCTGCCCAATGTAAGAAACAACAACTAATAAACTAATAAAGAAACTCACATTTATTCAAACCCTGTGTACTGTAAGCAAGATGAGAGGTGTAGCCTACACTAATCACAACATAAACAAACACCATGAAATCAGCGTAAAGGACGCGCTCTCTCTCTCTCTCTGTCCTCCTCTCTCTCTCTCTCTGTCCGTCTCTTTTTTTCTCTTTTTTTTCTGTGATAGAGAGTATACTGTAGTAGGCTATATACTGACTATCTGATACAGAGGCTGTTGTGGTGGACTAAGAGAGATGATGATTTGTGTTTTGTTTTTCATTACGGCTGCCTGATGCGGTCGCTCGCTCTAATGAATTAATAAGTAAATAAATAAATAAAGCGATCATCACAAGGGCAGAGTGGTATCTCAACACGTCAGTGACATGCAGTCATCCACCCTCAGTCCTGCTTGGGACATCCACAGCTGCTTTTCAGTGCCAGTTCGTCCCTGCTGTGTTAATTCAGGTGGAGTTTCCTTTATGCGCCGACAGCCTTTGATCTCTGCTTTGATCTGACGTCAGATGTGACGGGACAATCTATATAGATATAAATTCACTGTTGATTCCATTAGTTGCATTAAATAGTGGTTATTGTGGATATTTATTGCATTGAAATGTGTCTGGAACTGTGGAGATCTGCCTGTGAGGTCTTGGTGACGTGTGTGCACTGCAGGTCAGTCAGTCAAACTTCCACTGCACCTGCTGCGCTCCGCCCTGCGCTGAGAGTAGACCTGGTTGGAGGTGGCGAGCTTTCAGCGCAACCTCGGCGAGACATTTTCGCACAAAACTTCCACTGCACCAAGCTGAATCTGTGACGCCTCCCCCTGCTGCGCGGCCACGCCTATCTCAGCGCAGCGCGATCTACAAATCTCCCAATCTGACTTTGCGCTAGGCTGCGCTGGTCGAAACTTGCATTAGACCAGCTGCGCTACCTTGCGCCACCTGCGCTGCGCCAGCAAACTAGGGCCCATAGTCTCAATGTCATATATCAACTAATTCTGGCTGTCAGATTGACGTCCAGATCAAGGCCTTGCAGGACGTCTAATTGTAACTAATTTTGGTTGTCTACAGGCGTCCAGAACAAGGCCAGACTCGACATATAGTCTCAATGTCATATATCAACAAATTCTGGCTGTCAATAAGATGTCCAGATCAAGGCCTAGCAGAACATCTATTTGTAACTCATTTTGGTAGTGTATAGACGTCCAGAACCAGACCAGACTGGACTTATAGTCTCAATGTCATTCATCAACTAATTCTGGGAGTCGTGTAACGTCCAGATCAAGACCTAATAGAACGCCTATTTGCAACTCATTTTGGTTGTCCATAGACGTCCAGAACCAGGCCAGGCTGGACGTATTGTCTCAATATCATATATCAACTAATTCTGGCAATCATATAAACGTCAAGAAAAAGGCGTAGCATAACGTCTATTTCAAACTCATTTTGGTTGTCTGTTGACGTCCAGAACCAGGCCAGACTGGACATATTGTCTCAATGTCATATATCAACTAATTCTGGCTGTCAAGTTGACGTCCAGATCAAGGCCTAAAAGAACGTTTAATTGCAACTCATTTTGGTTGTCTGTTGACGTCCAGAACCAGGCCAGACTGGACGTATAGTCTCAATGTCAAATATCAACTAATTCTGGCTGTCAGCTTGACGTTCAGATCAAGGCCTAGAAGAACTTCTGATTGCAACTCATTTTGGTTGTCCATAGACGTCTTGAACCAGGCCAGACTGGACATATTGTCTCAATGTCATATATCAACTATTTCTGGCTGTCATTCTGACGCCCAGATCAAGGCCTACAAGAATGTCTATTTTCAACTAATTTAGGTTGTCCATAGACGTCTAGAACTAGGCCAGACTTGACATATTGTCTCAATGTCATATATCAACTAATTCTGGCTGTCATTTTGACGTCCAGATCAAGGCCTAGAAGAACGTCTAATTCCAACTCATTTTGGTTGTCTATTGACGTCCAGAACCAGGCCAGACTGGACGTATAGTCTCAATGTCAATTATCAACTAATTCTGGCTGTGATTTCGACGTCAAGATCAAGGCCTAGAAGAACGTCTAATTGCAACTCATTTTGGTTGTCTGTAGACGTTCAGAACTAGGCCAGACTGGACGTATAGTCTCAATGTCAAATATCAACTAATTCTGGCTGTCATATTAACATCCAGATCAAGGCCTAGAAAAAAGTCTAATTGCAACTCATTTTGGTTGTCTCTTGACCTCCAGTACTAGGCCAGACTGGACATATGGTCTCAATGTCATATATCAACTAATTCTGGCAGTCATATTTACGTCCAGTTCAAGATCTAGAAGAACGCCTATTTAGAACTCATTTTGGTTGTCTATAGACGTTCAGAACTTGGCCAGACTGGACGTATAGTCTCAACGTCAATTATCAACTAATTCTGGTAGTTATTTAAACGTCCAGAACAAGGCGTAGCAAAACGTCTATTTAAAACTCATTTTGGTTGTCCATAGACGTCCAGAACCAGGCCAGACTGGACATATTGTCTCAATGTCATATATCAACTAATTCTGGCTGTCATTCTGACGCCCAGATCTAGGCCTACCAGAATGTCTATTTTCAACTCATTTTGGTTGTCTATAGACGTCCAGAACCGGGCCAGCTTGGACGTATTGTCTCAATGTCATACATCAACTAAATCTGGTTGTCAACTAAACGTTCAGAACAAGGCGTAGCAAAACGTCTATTTTTGACCTATTTAGGCTGTCCATAGACGTTCAGGACTTGGGCAGACTGGACATATAGTCTTAATGTCATATATCAACTAATTCTGTCTGTCATTTTAACGTACAGGTCAAGGCCTTGCAGAACGTCTACTTGTGACTCATTTTGGTTGTCTATAGACGTCTAGAACGTGGTCAGCCTGGACTCATAGTCTCAATGTCATAAATCAACTAAATCTGGTTGTCAATTCAACGTTCAGAACAAGGCGTAGCAGAACGTCTATTTTTGACTTATTTTGGTTGTCTATAGACGTGCAGAACCGGGCAAGCCTTGACGTATTGTCTCAATGTCATTTATCAACTAATTCTGGCTGTCATATAGACGTTCAGATCATGGCCTGGACGGGCCGACGTGATTTCAACCTGTCTTGGACGTCCATGGACGTTGCTTGCTCAGTGGGGAGAGGTGCAGGACTGTCTGCTTCAGTTTAAGCCATTTGTGTGTGAATTGACAGCAGTAAATGACAAACCCCCACCTCTATTGGTATTAGGGGTGTCAACGTTTACAATTTTTTCTACACGTGTAACCGGAGATAGAGAGGAGACGGAGGGGTGAAGCCAGTTTAGTGGGTTAGCGAGGTTGAGTCTAAAGCCAGGCTCTCCTGTACTACAAAGGTGTCTCTCTTTTAACCCGGCTAGATCACCATGGTAACTTATGCTTAGCTCATAACCTGGTCCCGACCAGGTTATATTCAGAGTTTAATAATAAAATCGGCTATAAAAGCGCCGCTGTTTAACTATGTAACTCATTTACAGCTGGCGTCACATTTACTTTGAAAGTCAGTGGAGCTGCCGTTTACTTTCTCTCGTCTCCGCCTGCAGATGTTCAGCTGAGGGAATACGCTGCTCAGCTGTTGAGCCGAGCGTCAGGAGCAAGTTGATAAACTTCATAGTACCGTGTTAACTCCGGGGGGACTGCGGGGCTAGAGGTTTTGTTAAGCTGGAACATGAACATGAACTAGCTATGCCTCCTTCGCAGTACAAACCGGAGGAGTCAGTGTTTTTTTTCCCCTCTGCCTTTATTTTGAAAGGTCAGCTGGAGAGAGACGGGTAGGCTACGCGGAGATAAAGTGAGGGGGGATTGACACGCAGTCCATTATTATCTGAAGCTTTCAGGCAACGTTATCACCCCTAAAAAATACTATATTGGTGAGAAATGAAGGAGGAGGAGGGAAAAAAGGCGTGTAATCGATTATTGATTTTTCTAAACGGTTATGATTTGTTATCCATTTATTTATTTATTTACACGTGTAGATGTTAACACCCCATAATTGGTATTTATCAGTACAGTATGACACCAGCAAGATTATAGCAAGTTGATGAATAAACCTGGGGGCTTGAGACCGATCCTACCGATCACTGCCAACATGACGCCGTGGTTGTTAAATGTTAAACCGTATTTATCCCGGTCGGTAAAAGTCGGAGACGAGCTACGGTTAGCATGGCTAACACGGAGCTAACGGCCAGCTAACGTTAGCCGTGTGTAGCAAAGTGAATCGGTTATTCACATTAACTCTAAAATTAACTTGTCTTGGACGGTGACAGTCTCATGTTCTCCAGTCAAAACACACAGGAGAACACACGGGAAAGTAGTTTTATTTTACTTTCTGTCACTGAAAACATGTTTCAGACCTGATTTAACGTCACGATTCATGCTAAACAGTCATTCATAATTCTGGAATATGACTTATGTAAAAGATTCACAAGAAATTAGTACTTTTTACTTACACTTGAACAGCCAGAGGCCATCTTTCGTCTCCAAGCGGCGCAGTCCGGCTAGCTTCCAGCCTCTCGTCCAAACAGCACGGGCTGCCTGCCTGCCTGCTGTGCGCGTTTTAATGACATAAACACCCCTCGTGGGGGGAGACACTCACGTGATTGGCTGTAAAGGAGGGAGACATCTGATTGGCTACAGACAACCTCCTCATAGAAAAAACGCATTTGTGGATCAGAGTCACGTCAGGGGAGTCTCAAAAGTTTCACACACAAATGCAGGGAGGTTTACAAATTAAAAGCACTTTGTAAATACAGGTCCAACAGTTCATATATGAATGTAACAAGCCCCAAATGCGTATTTGATGAAGATTGCAAATACTTTAACATTCATGTATTTGTGATTATTTTTTAGATTTGTGTGTGCATTGGAAATATGTTTATGAATCTTACTTTTTATATGTGGATATTTTTTACTTACATATGAAATGAAACATATTTGTGTGTGCATTGAAAATGTATTTGTGTTTTGAGTCACATGTATATACAAATCCCCAAATACATTTGTGAAACTTTTTTGTGCATTAATGAATTTCTGTGTGCATTTATGAATTATGAGACTGTTCTAGCTCCATAGGACTACAACTGGTCAGATGAAACTAGTACGAGAGCCTTACTTTCTGACCATGTATATTCACACAGTTTGTCTGCTTACACCCAGGCTCTACAAACACTGGTGCGCTTATCATGCCACGTAGCAATGGGACTTGTCGCTCAGGCTCATTAATATACTGCACAGCTGAAAATATTGTTGCGACCCCGCAGTAATGTTGTTGTTACGATGTTTAAGTTGTGTGATTTCTGACTGACTGTGAATGTGTACGGGCAGGTAGCGTATGGTTGGATGAGAAACTGAGGGGCCGGGGTGAGTGTGAGGAAGACCTGTATGTGTGTGTGTGTGTGTGAGTGAGGAGGAGCAGAGGAGGAAGTGAGAGCTGTCAGATAAGTTTGTGTTATGTTGTTGTAGTTAAGTCGGGTCGGACGCTACAATATCAATAACAACGTGTGCTTAACATCGACGTCGGACGTGAAATAACCGCGGAGCGAAGCCAGTTTCCTTTCGGTGCCGTTAACAGATTGTGCCAGATGCGCCAGAGCGCGCGCCTCTGTGCCAGGCTCGCGCTCTGCAGCGGTTTGTGTTTATTCATCTTAACAGAGCGCGTGAGAGATTAACCACACACATTCACACAGGCTACACACACATACGGGCTACACATACCCACAGACACACAGCTGATGGACCGAGGCGCGGCTACTGGTGGCGTGCTCCCCCAGTGGTTGCTCAACCTGGAATCGGCGCCTATGAGTCCATAATCGCGGTGCAGACGAGTGAGTTTGGAGCTAGAGAGGAGAGACCTTCATTATCGCTGCTCTGCTGCGTGTTTGTGATCGTGGGTTTGGATCTTTTTTTTTCTTCAAATGCCTGGAAAAGGCTCAACTGTCTTTTTGACATTTCTATACTGAACCGGGCGTAATCATCACTAGCGGTAGTGTAATAGGCGCCAGAAATCAAAAAGAGACAGATGACATGACGTAAACGACAATCACTGGCTTTTACGTTAGGCTTTCAGTGATTGGTTTAACAATCAATGAACTCAGCACGTTTAGCCTGTTACAAACAACAAGCGTCTTTATCACACCCCCTCAAAATAAACTAAATTGCTTCTTTTTTTTTCACCTATGAAAAAAATTGTACGCACAGTGCGTACAGGATTCCGGCTGGCGGCGCCACTGCTGACATTCATGCAGTTTACACGTTGAATAGCACATTAGCAAGTTCTTTGCATTTTATTACAGGTCTGTATTTATGACTGTTGTTTTCTGCTTTGTCCAACAGCTTGCCATTTCCCACCACATCCCTTTTGCCTCCACCAACTCCTCTACTGTACTCCCCATAATAAAACCAACGGCTCAAGAACCAGGGCAGAGGCGGACCTGTACTGGCTGTAGCATCCCCGGCTAAATGATGGTCGGACTCTCAAACTGATGGTTCACAATGGTTTATTCCTTGGACCGTATTCAATGTAAACACACCGTAAGAGCTATGAAAAGAAGAAAACAAAATACAGTTACCTTTACTCTTACTTGAAATTACCTTTAACTGCCTTTATCACAATCATGTAAGTTGACCTTTTATCTAATAAACTTATTGTAGACTCACAGGTTTTACTCCATGAATTTAAATATATATTTTAACTGCTACGATTGATGTTACAGTCATGAGGGAAAATTCACATTTTAACTGAAAGACAACCTCCCATAGAGTGCAATATAAAACAGTATTTGACATGAAATTAGCATTTTTAACCGTTCGTTTTTAACCCAATACACAGTTTTTAAACTTAGCAGACCTTATATAAAACAGACAAAATACGTCCTGTTGCATTAATAAAACAACCAACGACTTAGCTTATAGCTTCATCTCACTTCAATACAGACCGACACGGCTGCTCGCCGATGCTAATAGTAGCTACCGCTAACCACAATACGTTTTATGCATGAAAATATCCACGGCAACCAAACTCGAGCCGGACATAAATATAGCATGAAATGGTAACAAAACAAACCTTGTGCCCCTTATTAGCCAGGTGCTAGGGCGTTTCATGTGGGTTAGACACACTTTGCTTGCTTTTAGCATTGCAGACACACTTTTCCTTCTGCCGGTAAACTCCGAAGCACCGGATGTGTACGAGGTCTCAGCGAGACGCTTTCAAAATAAAAGCCCTGAATATCCGTCTGCTTAATGTATACAAAATAAAAGCCTGGCTTTAAAGAATGTTACTAAGTAAACATAAAAACACATTTATAAAAAATACTATGCTCATATTAAAGGTCATTTACACTGGCCACTTAGGTGCAAAGCAGCTGTTTTGATGTCATTCACTGAGGCACCTGGATGACAGAAAGTCCTGCCGTTACGCACCGCCACATGCCTGACCAGCGAAGTGCCAATCACCAGCAGAGACGGGGAGCGCTGCTGCTGCACCTGGGAGTGGGGATGCACAGAAGACCTCCGTGGGGACTTGTGGGGATGTGGATACGATGGTGGAGATCCTTGTGATGTTATCTGCTGAGGTGGCCGGGAGACGGTGAGGGACGAGCGGTGTGACGAGCCGCGGGACTTAGGAGCAGGAGTAAACGCAGGCTGGGATTGCCTGCAAGTCTTACTGCGGGGGAAACGCACAGGTGCAGATGGTGAAGAGACCTGTGGCCTGTCATCCAGGAGGGGGAAGTCAGTTACGCTGAGAACATCATATTTATTGTTAAGTTGGATGTTAAAGTGGGGGGGTGCAGGTGCATGGGAGGGGGGGCTGCTTCTCCCTTTTTTGGTGCCCACACGAACCCACTGCTCCGGATGAAGAGGTGTGGAGCAGTGGCGTCCCTAGGCTAAAACATTCGGGGCTAAAGCCCCGGATGTTTTTTAATTAGCCCCGAATATTAATTTTCAAAAAAAAAAAAAAATTATTTTTAAGATCACATCCTCAAACTACGGTTATCTTATGTTGATGCTTCGATAAAACAGTGTTTTTGGACAGGTTTGAGTAACAATTAATTATATTTTAAAAAAGCCACTACTTTGGCTTTGGCACACAAGTGGTTAACACCTCCAGGTCGCACTTGACGTCATTCACCCAAAACAGCGGCGCATTTAACTTGACAACAAATACCTGACAGCAGGCAGGTTTGACAACAGCAAGCTGCAGCTGTCTTTTGGTAGCTAGTAGCAGCTAAAGTGTATCAAGATGCCACAAAAAAGATTTCCATGTTTTCCCCCAAAGGTGGTCAGCAATCAAAAAGGTAATGGGAATAGAAATTATGTAAAAATGTATAATTTCGAAAAGAGTGTTGCAGCTGGAACTACAAGAGGGTAGTAGCTAACGTTAGCTAGCTAGCAGCTAGTTGATATTGCTCTGGTTGATATTACATGAGAAAAAAAGCAATCTGTAATTATTGGCATCTGTAAATGCAATTGTAGGGTGTGAGAATTGTGTACAGAAATAACTAAGTTTGGGCTTCTTCTAGAGGGGAAAGTTGCTGAAGTTAATGTGCTATAACATCGAACCATCTTGTTTATTTTCTTTTTCATGCATGATAGCAGCTAGTTAGCAGACAGGGATCCCGCACAGCCTGCCTCTTTTACTGTAGCTGCTAATGTGTTAAATGGAAACACAATGTGTTGTTACGTAGCTAGCTAATGTCAGTACATAGAACTAAATTCAAAATGGGTCATTCATTTGATGATCTGTGGATTGCATCGTTTTCACCTTTTTCACCAATGATGGAGAATGTCTCTATGCCTAAAAATTTCGGCGCGCGCATATATTGCATGTGTCACTCTTCCGGGCTAAGCCCCGGATGTGTCAAAATCCTGAACAACCACCACGCTATGAGATAATGACGGAACGATACGAAACGGAGCCGTTTTCGAGGTAAATACAGGGTAAATACGGAGACTGCTTGCTGAAAAACTGTCCCTGAACGCAACGCGCATCAGCGGTTTTGTATGAATTTACCTCGAAAACGGCTCCGTTTCGTATCGTTCCGTCATTATCTCATAGCGTGGTGGTTGTGCAGCTCACAACTTGTCTACAAAAGCGCTGTGGAGTTTTGGGATTTTGTATTTGATGAGTTTGATGAGGGAAACCAAGAAATTCCCTTAGCCTCCATAGCGTAGCTCTGAGCAGCCTGCTGCTGCGCTCCGCTGTACTAAAAATAGCTTACACCTACAATTAAAGGTAACGAACCTACTGCTATGACTATAGCAATTATGGCAATGGGCCAATTTGCCAAAATGTTGAACTATCCCTTTAAGGTTGTTAAAGGTGCATTGAAGTTGAAAATCCTTTTTATCTTTTAGTTGGTAAACAATGCTTACGATGCTAATGCTAACAGGATCGTATGCTAACGCTAACAGGATCGTATGCTAACACTAACAGGTTCATAGCTAGTAGCATAGCAACTCGGTTCATTGTCAAGCCTCACTCATGTTGTATTTCACGTTTATGTGTGAACCACTGCCATTTACTGTGTTTATGGTGTTATTTACCTGTGGGAAGATACTGTGCTGTAAAAAAGATGTGTTTGCATTAGTTAATATTGTGTTGATCTGATTGACCTGATCTGTAGCCTGAAAAGGAAAAAGAAAGTGTGACCAGTGTTGTTGCATATATTTAATTTCAATTGTAACATTCTGTATATTTCATTGTGTTGCAGTTTTACAATAAGAAAATAAGAAAGTCTCAGAAGATTTCAGTTAACAGCCTCAACCTGGAATCAAGCCTACGAGTCTTCAATTGTTAGCTATCTGTCTACAATACAGCTCACGTGTTATCCAGGACAGAATAGTTACTAAAAGTGTACGTACGCCCAAAAGCCAAGTTTTGCGTGCGCCAGTAAATATTCAGACTTATAAAACCCTGCGTACGCACACTTGCAGGCAAACTTCCCTTTATAAATCACAGAGTTCCTACAAGTGTGCGCAGCTGAATCCGCTTCACGTTCCGCCCTGTACACGCCCTGTTTTAACCCTAGATGGTCAATGCAAACCACCACATGAATGCGATCTGCATGTCAATGAGCCTGACGTGCTGTTGTTCTGTCGGTGTTGTGAATTAGCTGCAGGTGTGAAAGTGGCGACGTGACGTGTTGCTGCAGCTGTTAACGGCGTCAGCGGCTCAGAGCGCACGCGGTGTTGTTTTGGTGCGCTGCCCTCTCTAATGCTGGACCCGGTTCGGCACATGGTTACAACAATGACAATAGTTCTAATCTGAAACCAGTTATTAACCATTTGTCTCCCTCTCCCTCCATTCTCCTCCAGCGGTGCCGTGGTGCAGAATTACGCACGGGGCTCACCGCTGTATTATTTACTAATTAGACTGATCGATAAAACTTTGAATAATTAGCCGAATCAGTTACATTCTGAGGAATGATCAAACATGACACTTCTCTTGATAACAAGAAAACAGAATGTAACAATTGTGCGAACGATTACTGGATTTTTTTTCCAGGCTTTGAGATTTAATTGACTCTCGATACGTTATACGAACATATAGTTATTTACACCATGTATTTATCCCATGCAGCCGCGCCGTCCTCTCCTCCTCCTGCGCTCTGGGAGTGGACAATATGATGGAGAGACGGTGGTGATTAAATATAGAGAAGGAATTTTGATTTTGAATTTTAAATTAGATTCTAAGAAGATGTTTCTGAAACACCAGTCCGATGCAAAATAACGCTGTTGAATTAAATCACCGTGGCAACATAGATCTAACGCATACGGGTTGAAATTAAATGTGTGACGGCCGATAATAAAAACATAATCGTTCTTCTCAATCATCATTGCCTGAGTCTGACTTCAGTTCACCACCACACCGTCTGTGTCGCCAATTCCCCTTTTCCTCCAAACCATGCGTACGCATGGCTCAGAGTTTGCTTAGAGCTGCGCACATTCTCCCGTCAAGTTTGTTTTTTATAGATCACAACCTTGGCTTGGAAAGTCACGTACGCCACTTTCAGCCCCGTTTTGTGCGTACGCAACGGTTATAAATGAGACCCCAGCTCATTTTCTAATCCATTCATAGTCAAAGCAGTGTGTGTGTGTGTGTGTGTGTGTGTGTGTGTGTGTGTGTGTGTGTGTGTGTGTGTGTGTGTGTGTGTGTGTGTGGTAATGTCCTAGAGCAGGTGTGAATGTTCAGGAGTGTAGGGTGTGGTGGTAAATTGGGGGCTGCATGCATACCTTTTAGGATGATAATCACAGAGTATAATAGGTTAGCCAGACAGGGAAGGAGTGACTGGTGAAATGTGTGAATGTGTCAACACTTTATATTTTCCCTAGTATTATAATATAGTATTATAGTTTACCTACCACCTCAACTTTTCCTGCAGGTTATCTACAAGCTAAAACGCATGTGTGTGATTTATACATAAACATTTGTTTCACATTTATTTTTTCCATTTCAGAAGGACAGATCCTTGATACAGTGTGCTGGATGTGAGTGTTATCCAAAATGGATAATGTGATGTGGACATGATGGTAGATGACACTGATGCAAGTGATGCAGAGTCAGGTGACAATACCTGTGGACAAGTGGACAAAGTAAACCAACCAGGCACTTATTGTCCAGTCAATGTGGACACTGAGTCCCCACTAAAAAAACACACCATGCTCCATGACTGGTATCACTAGTAATATGCATATTGGTCCCAATAGTATTCCCTCCAGCTCTCACAGAAGATGTACTTTCCCTCCATACACCATTGGAATACTTCTGGAAGTTTGTGTCTGAACATATTATTTAAACTCTGACAACAAACACAAATGAGTTCAGTGTTTAAATGAATGGAAGATCAAACACTAATGAAAAGGAAATGGAGCAAGTGGTGTGTTCATCTTTGCTTTCTGGGATTATCACTGCAAACAAACATCAAAGTTCATGTTTTTGTAATAAATTACTATTTATAAAATATGACTGAGTTAACTTGGAGGAGGAAATATAGAAAACCAGGGACATTATTTGGAGGGCAACCGGTGGATACTTGTTTGGGTTAGTGTAGTCATGATACCAACATTTTGGTACCGGTATCGGTACTCCGTTGGCCCCCGTAAAAGTTCCTGTAAATGGCCCTGTGGGGGAGGTTCCTGCAGTGGAAACACGCACCAACGGGGCATGACCCCGAAGTTCCTGCAATGGTAACGCGCCTATAGTTGCTCCTCAGCAGGGGCGGGGTCGTCATATCACGTCGTCTCTCTCTTGTTTCTCTCCTCTCGTCAGCTCCAGACTCACTCGTCTTCCAGTGACGACGCTCTGGCCAATCAGGGGAAGGCAGGGGAAGTAGCAGGTAGGAGGGGCTGGGGGAAAAGAGGATAAAACCCATTAGAGCCGTGCTGTACCGTACTGAGCTAGTGGAAAAGCACCAAGAGGAGGTCCCGTCTGACCACGACCAGGATGAAGGAGGAGAACCTGGACCGGGAAATTAGTGACCTGGATCAGAACACGACCAGAATTAAGGAGGAGAACCAGGACCAGGACTATAACATGATGAAGGAGGAGAACCAGGACCAGGACTACAACATGATAAAGGAGGAGAACCAGGACCAGGACTATAACATGATGAAGGAGGAGAACCAGGATCCGGATTTGTTTGGGCAGACTGGGACTACGGGGGAGGAGCAGGACGCGGTCCACCAGGACAACGAACCCTCCGGTCCGTCCAGTTCTGGTCCACAGGTCTGTGTTTCTGTTTTCAGTGGGAGCGAGTTGTTAGCTGCTAACTCTATATTATGGTTCACTAAAAAGTCTAAAACCTAACCTGCCTACTTTATTTCCTGCTGTAGTGCTGTTACGTCATTTTATTAACTCACTGAGTGCCGCGCTCCTTTCCAAAGTTTTAGTCAAGTGTACCGGCAATTTAGACCATTTTTGTCCATTTTTGTAGAGCCACAGCGTGTTCTATATTATTGCCACCAACACATCAGCTCATTTGAAAAGTGAAACTTTCTGCTTCAAATGGCCACAAACCGTTTGTTTCTACGTGCCTCCGTTCCTGAGAAAATTCAAGCTAAACATGGCTTGTTTTCATCAAAATCCCTTTTTTTCTACAGCGTCTTTTATGAAAGGTGCTCTGTTTGTGCCTGTCGCTCTTCTGACACTCGCATTTCTGGATCAAAGGGCTCATGTAAGATAAATATATACAACAATTGTTGTTCTATTCACAAAACCACCATTGGGGGCGGGCGCCACTAAACAACAATAACACAGACGCACTGTGCTGTGTCACAGCCTCTCGCGGTCTCTCGGCCACAGCGGCTCGGGAACACCGGTCCCACCGGTGGTCGCGGTCCTTCTGTGGTACGGGTGCTGGCAGCCTGCTTTGGCCCAGAGACCATCACATTTTACCGCGGGAGGACCTTGGGGAGGACACGGTGTTGCTCCAGATGAAGACCGGGCGGACTGTCGGCTGAGAGCTTCCTGTTTCTGCTCCGAGCTGCTGGAGCCTTGCGGGTGAGAGCAGAGCAGCTGCTGCATCCACATGCAGAACTCTGTTTGCAAAAGCCGAGTTATGATAAAAACTTCCAGATCATGAGCTGTCATGAGACTTTGATCGTCATCTATTTCAGTTCTGCTCGTCGTAGAGTCCCCAAATGTACACATAAGGTGTGTTAAAGCAGTACTAAAGAACTTTCAGTTTTGGTTGAGTTTGGCGGCGCCTGTGGACCAAAGCGGTAGTGTTTTGCCTGAAGGAAGACTCCATTTCCCATGAACACTAGCGTGAAGCCCTGTAAATATCCTGCATTAAAATTAACAGAAGACATCAAAACTAAGTTTCTGTTTCCAGTGGATCATTTCAAAGTGAAAACACAAACATAATCCATTGCTAAAGTGCTGTTTTGCCTGTTCCCTCCTTGTTGTGACTCGCAAAAGTGAAAGTGAAACTTAGTGAGAGCAGGGTTCCTACCATGCTCCTCAAAGTTGCTTAGTGCCAGTGAAAGAGATACAGACCCCCTAAGGTCATGACAGAGGTGTCATTCAACTTGTTGTAAGTCGATGTACCATCACAAAAGTTATGAAAATATTTTATGAAGGTTGAAAAGTTCCTTAGTGTTGGTTTAAAGTGTCTAGTTTCATAATTTTTTTTTTTTTTAAAAGAGCAAAAAACGTAAAATTACGTTTTTGGCACTCAACGCATGGGAACAAAAAACGAGAAATGGGTTGGCGCTCAATGAGTTAAGTTTTAAAATATTTTTTCATGCAAATAGGTAACTGTTTAGATCCCCAATGTGCGGTTAGTGTATCCAAACGCTGTTTGCTCCAACGAGAGGCTTCACCCGTGTGAGCAGCGGCTCGTCAGGTGGTCGGCCGGCCAACCTCCGTCGTCATTTCGGGGGAGAAAACAATCGCTTACGTGCATCAACTCCTGAATGAAACTGCGACAGTCCACTGTGAAAATGAAAACTATAGTTGCGTAGCCAGGGGTGTCAAACTCAAATACGCCATGGGCCAAAATTTTTAAGTTGGGTACAAGTCAAGGGCCGGACTGGTTGTTGTATTGAGAACTTATTGAATTATTAATTTGAACTGGAAATAATTTGTATTTACAGATTTTTATTAATTAAGATTTTAAAAAGGAACACAAATGTCCGTCCATCATCCATCATTGATTGATTCTCTCTCTTCCTGTCTGTTGCCATAGAAACAGGACCACACCAAGTTGAAACCACACAGCTGCAATGGGTGTGGGAACACGTTCAGGACCTCAGGTCTTCTCAACACTCACCGCCGGCGTCGCCAATGTGGACAGACGGTGTACAGGTGCGAGCAGTGCGGCACATCATGTGCCGACTTGTCCAGACTGAAAATTCACCAGTGGATCCACACCGGAGAGAGGCCATACAGCTGTGAGCAGTGTGGGAAGGCATTTACTACCTCCAAACATTTAACGGCCCACCGGCGCGTCCACACCGGAGAGAGGCCGTACAGCTGTGAGCAGTGTGGGAAGGCCTTCACTACCTCCTCAGAGTTAACGTTCCACCACCGCGTTCACACTGGAGAGAGGCCGTACAGCTGCGAGCAGTGCGGGAAGGGGTTCACTACCTCTGGAAATTTAACAGTCCACTGGCGCATCCACACTGGAGAGAAGCCGTACAGCTGTGAGCAGTGTGGGAAGGGGTTCACTACCTCCGGACACTTAATGGTCCACCAGCGCGTCCACACCCGAGAGAAGCCGTTCAGCTGCGAGCAGTGTGGGAAGAGGTTCACTACCTCCGGACACTTAATGGTCCACCAGCGCGTGCACACCGGAGAGAGGCCGTACAGCTGCGAGCAGTGTGGGAAGGGCTTCACTACCTCCGGACACTTAATGGTCCACCAGCGCGTCCACACCGGAGAGAGGCCGTACAGCTGCGAGCAGTGTGGGAAGGCATTTGCTAACTCCAGTAGGTTAGCAGTCCACCAGCGCGTCCACACCGGAGAGAGGCCGTACAGCTGTGAGCAGTGTGGGAAGGCCTTCAGCCAGTCCCACAACCTGAAGAAACACCAGCAGCTCCACAGCAGCTAGAGGACGGGACGCTCCGGTCCTACACCTGAGCAATTAACTATTATTTTCATCAATCAATTAATCTGTTGATATGTACATGATTAATCGATTAGTTGTTTGGTCAATAAAATGTTGAAAAATATCAGCGTGTTCCTCAAACCACCAGATGACGTCCTCAAATGTCTTGTTTTGTCCACAAACCAAAGAAACCAGAAATATTCACATTAAAGAAGCTGAAATCAGAGAATTTTGACTGTTTTTTTCTTTATTAACTCTTAAAACTTAAAACTGGGGCAGCACGGTGGTGCAGTGGTTAGCACTGTCGCCTCACAGCAAGAGTGTTCTGGGTTCCTACCTGCCGTCTATGTGTAGTTTGCATGTTCTCCCCGTGCATGCGTGGGTTCTCTCCGGGGGGATCATCCCTATGTTCCCCGGGTTTTTAGAAAAGGGGTTCTATGTTCCCCAGTCCCATACAAAGTGGGGAACAAGTGGGGAACTTTTTCTAAAAAAGGGTCCTATGTTCCCCGCTCTTCCCCAAAAGGACCCGGGAAACATGCAATTTTTGTACCCATACCTGGAAGAGAAGTTGTGAGTGACTTGGCATATTTTTGCCTATTTTTGAGTGAGAAGTTAAGTTGTGACTTTGAGTGAGAAGTGTAGGCTAATTGTCCCATTGGTTGGGTTTAGGCAATGAAGAAAGGAGTTGGTTAAGTTTAGTCAAAAGACCAGGTAGAGGCTAGTGTGACTGGTGAAATGTGTGAATGTGTTAACATTTTATATTTTACTCAATTTCCCTACCACCCCAACTTTTCCGGGGGACGACCCCCATTCCGACGGTCTGCCAGTCCGAAAATTCCTTCCGAGGGGCCGCTGTTCCGAATGTTTTTTATTTTGAAAATTGACCGGATTCTCTCGTGGTTTGGCTTCCTGCCCGGCTTGACACGATCGTGCCCCTGCTGAAAAATAAATGTCCTTGCTCTGTGCTTTGGTTGGGTTTAGGCAATGTAGAAAGGAGTTGGTTAAGTTTAGTAAAAAGATCAGGTAGAGGCCAAGAAAGTCTCTGCTAATATGCAGCTTCTCCGGGAGTCGAAGCCTGATTTCCCGCGCCGGAGGCGGATGCTCTATCCACTGTACTACCAAAGCGTTCGCTGCAATGTGTGTACCCAGTGCCTTAAACCTTTTAATGGCGGACTATTTTCAGGGTCGGAAAGGCACCCCTTTTCCATAAATAATTAAGGGCCGGCATTCCGACACATTAAAGTAAATGTTCGGAATGGCACACTGGAACCCATTTCTGCAGTGGAACAAAAATAGTGAGCGAGAGATAGGGACAATACGACCTCCAGCTTCTGTAGTTTGTTACACTCTAGGTTGGTCAGTGTGGCCAGGTTGTGCTTCTGTCTGGCCAAAGTGGCATTCACAGCCTCCTGGTTCCGTAGGTACCATGAGGTCATCGAGAGCGTCGAATTCCATCTTTCAATAAAATAAAACAAAAACTGCATTAGTCCCACAGGAGACTGTACGTTTTGAGCAGCACGTTGTACATACAGTAGTTGTACTGAACTACACACACACAAGAGATGCGCGAATAGGCAATTATTTCATACGCAACCGCATCACAAATGTCGTCATCCACCCGCACCAACGTTTTTTCAAAACCACACCCGCTCGCCATCCGCCCGTTGTTGTAGGCCAATATCTAATATGGATGAGGGGGGGTCGGGCCTTATGAGTTTCACTTCTGCCACGCGCTGCTGTCATGCAGTGCGCGCCTCTCTCTCTCTCTCTCTCCCCCAATAACGGGAAAAGAGCGCTATGCGGAGATGAACGGAACGAGCCAAAAGCCCAAAATCTATTCCTGACGTCCGCGGCCGATATAAAGTCGATAGGTTTCATTCATCCATGTTTTGACAGACACCACAAACAGCCAGTGATAATGAGTTGTGCCGCACCGACAGTCATGTGGCTCAGCCAGCCAGGTGACACACACAGCACAACAACACACAGCACAGCGCAGCGACATGTGCAGGCTGCTGCAGCAGTGCATGTCAAATAAAAGGGACTAGGGTTGCACGGTATACCGGTACTAGATTGGTACCGGGGTACTAACGCATTTAAAACGGTACCATACTGCGCTTAGATGGGACCGGTACTTTCATTCTGCGCCGCCAGCAGCGGTGACGTCGCCGCGTGAAGTCGCCGCATTGTAATTTGAGCCGCGAGGAGCGAGAGAGGGAGTCACAAACGAAGCAAGGTGCTTTTTATCATTACCGTTACAGCGCCACCTGTCCATGTGCCTGTGTTTGTGTGTGTGCGCCGCGCGCGCGAGAGAGACGGCCGCCACAGCCTCGTTAATAAGTTTTGTTTTTACCGCGGATCACCACTGGCTGCATGCTCTCTCTGTCTCTCTCTCTCTCTCTCTCTGTCCACCTCTCTCTCTCTGTGAGTGAGTGAGCACGGCGAAGCACCGCTACGCAGAGATGAATTAACGGAACGATATTGCGTTGATGGGGGTGGGGGGAACAGAATCAATTTGGTCTACATATGGGAAACAATAGGTGTATGTTTGAGTAACATGAACATTTGTGTTTCATTCTATAAACTACTGATAACAATTTCTCCCAAAAATTACAACTGGTCAAAATAACAAAAAAAGATGCAGTGTTTTCAGACCTCAAATAATGCAAAGAAAACAAGTTGATGTTCATTTTTAAACAGACATTTTTTAATTTAGGAAGAGTTCAGATTAATATAGATGGAATGTTAATCCTGCAGCAGCAGTAACTGTTTACTGATTTCCTGTTTTATGGTCCAAAATGTTTCTATTAAAATAAAGCCAATAATGACATTTTTTGTGTTCTCTTTTTATGTGGAAAAGTACCGAAAAGTATCGAAAAACATGTTGGTACCGATACCGGTACCAAAATGTTGGTATCGTGACAACACTAAAAGGGACACAGCCGAAAATAAAATAAATAGGCTACACATAGTTTTTGAATTGTTTTTGCGCATGTTTTCATACAACGACAAAAAATGAACACTAGCGTATTTCTTGATTACTATAACGAATTATTTAAACAGTGTGAGGGACGCAATCCTCGGTGCATCCGGTTAGTAGAGTAGTAGATCAGGTTCCACATGTGTTTGCGTGTGCAATCACGTTTGCACACGTTTTAATACACGCAAACCTTTAGTAAATCCGGCCCTAAAACTGTAGAAAACTAAAATAATACACTGATATTGTTAAAATATTGCAAAAGCGTGTTTTAACATTTTATCGTGACCTAACTTTATGCCTTTTGGAGATCATTTTATCATTACCAGAAATTTTGACCAGGGGTGCCCAAACTTTTGCATGCCACTATGTTTGTTCTTTGTTCTGTGTTCTAATGTAAAGTGAGCATCTGTTTACCAAATAAAATGCATTATTATTATTAATAATAATAATCCTGGGTAGGGCCTCAGTAGCACAACATTTATATTCATCTACTCTGTGGATTATGCCCTGAACAGATCCTGATAGAGCTGGAGACGGCCTTACTGGACGACAAGCCTCACTGGTATCCGCTCCAAACCCACGATGTCTCATCCATACCGCTGCCCCGGCCCTCCCCGTTCCTGCCCCGACGACAGGCCGAGCCTCCTGGCAAGAAGCTGCAGCGTGAGTCTGAGATTACGTGTGTGCAGCATGTGCATGAATCCGTTTGTCAGTATATTCCTATATATATATATATTCTATTTCCTGATCCTCTGTGTGTGTGTGAGTGTGCGTGCATGCTTGCATCAACATGTAAGAGAGAAAAAGACTGTGTGGTTTATTATCAGTGAAATCTAACATGTATGAAGATTCAAATGTTTTCATCAGCCTTCCCTAACCCTGCCCTTTGTACCTGGATGTGTGCATGCGTATATGTGTGTGTGTGGTATACACATCTGTGTCTGTGTGTGTGTGTGTGTGTGTGTGTGTGTGTGTGTGTGTGTGTGTGTGTCTATGGCTGTTTAGGTTCTCAGCGTGTAACAGAGCCTGAGTTTGATGAGGTTACAGCAGTAGTGTCTAAAGGTGGGTGGGGACCGTTTCCAAGTGTTACAATGCAGTGTGTCCCAGAGCCGTGTTTTCATTTGTGGTGGTGTTCTGGTGCATTCATTAACAGCAACATCAGCAGAAAAAATGAAATACTGATATTGTGTTGATGACACATATATGATAATATCTTGTAATAATAATTGTACTTTTGTATATTTTTGTACAATTATGTGTGACACTCATGAGCTAATTCAAAAAAAAGGGACAAAACACAACTTGACATAATTATTGATGTTGTTTTCCAATAGTCAGCAAAGATGATTATACGAAGATGAGACATAAATCACAAAGTCTCTCTTTGACCCAGGGGGATCCATATCACAATAATCATTTTAAAAAACACTGTAAAAAAACAAAAACAAAAATACAGCAGAATAGAAATAAGAGAGAAAAATACAAGTAAGAAAAAAAAGCAAAGCCTTCCACAATGTTCAATGTCTAACATACAGATATGTTCGGGAAACACCGTCAACTTTGTAGACAACATGTTGAAATAGTAGAAAGGTAGAGATCATACAGACTCCATGCTTCTGTCTCAGATGAGTCTCATCTAAAATAAAGTTGAATTTCCAAAATAAGACAAAGCACTGCCATGTTGAAACCCAGCTGGTTGTTTGTGTGTATCTGTGTACCGTAAAAGTCTGAGTCTTTGTCTCCGTACGTGAGGGTTGGACTGGTCTGGGCTTTGGATGAGAGTCAAGTTAAAAAGAGATAAAAGGAGGGATGTAAAAATATATCACTCTCACCAAGTTTTTGTTTTACTTAAAGCAGATATCAGCTTCACGGCCGTTTCGGCTAATGCTGCGTTCAAGGCAGGCTTTTGAAACCGTAAGTTACAGCTTCAAGTCACAACTACGACTTGGTAGCGTTCCAGGTAACCCGTAGCTCGTGTTTTTACCATCCTGTTGTCTGTGAAAGTTCCCTATAACGGCCACTCGTAACTTCCGACCCGTGAACTCGTACCAGATCGAACTGGTATGACTTCACAGGAAGGAAAAACACAAAGTACGAGTTTCTTTGAACGCACCATGAGTTAGCAGCCCCCGCCCTTGTCAGGCATCAATTGGTCCTCGTGCTACGTCACCACATTCACGCGCATCCCTTGGCTGCACACACAGCCCTTCATGCCGTTCTCTCTCCTCATTGGATAACACTTGTATCCCACAAGGAAAATTTTCTCCTCGGGTTACAGCAGAGCAGAGTGACGGAGAGACTCGTGTTTAGGCTGAAATACTTCATGTAAGTGATTGCTGACGGAAAATAGGACTATTTAGGACTTATATTAACAAAAACATTCCACTGATATCTGCTTTAACATGCACGGCAGGAATACATGAAAAAGCTCACTAGCACTTTGTGAAGTGAAGCTAATGGCCCACACTGAGTTTGGGAAATGAAACCAGTGACCTTGGAATCACAACAAAACCCAGACACAGTCGCTCAGATCTCTTCAAGGCTGATCAGCCTCTTTATTTATATTTTTATCTTCAGAGATTAGTTCTGCCACAAACCAAAAAAAAGAAGATTTTTTTACTACACTTTAAAAATACAGCACACAGTCATGAAAAGTGTGTTGCTATTTTTAGAATCATCTTTGAATAGCCTGTATCCTTGAGGCAGATTGTTGTGTTGTGGTTGCTGTGCAGTAACTTCAGTGCTATCAGGCTGCAAGCTAACATGTTAGCATATCTAGCCTATTATTAGTAGTCATCTAGAATAGTGTAGAATGGGTTTACATGTCAGGAGCTAGGAGGCTACTAGCATGATGTCATACAGCAGACTACTAGCTAGTGTTGTAGTAAGACCACCTGACCTGAGGCCAAGTCAAGACCAAGACTTTGAGGGGGTCGAGACCGAGTCAAGACCAAGACCAAGACCAAGGGGGGACGAGACCCAAGTCCAAGACCGGGACCAAACCAATGCCAGACCACTTTCAAGACTATAACTGTATCCAGTAGCAGTACTGATAATAGTCCTGTGGCTTGATATTTACATTATTGCTCAGCTAAAAAGAAAAGCACATTTTATATCAAATCTAAACCATATTTAATTGAAACAAAGTTTTGACTGAACAGAAGAACACAGCAACACACAACCTGCTGAAGTCTCTTCCTACTGGTGACACTGGTGCAACCAAGTCTTTCAGATGGTTACACAAGCAGATACTTTGTAGAAGTTTGAATTCTCTTTAAGTTATTGAACTAGATCACATGAAGCAAAGTGAGCGAGAAAAAATCAACAACTGGATCTAAACCGAGACAAGACAGAGACCTTGAAAATGTGGTCTCAAGAAGACCGGTCTTGAGACCAAGACCGGTCTCGAGGACTACAGCACTACTACTAGCTTCATTCTTCAACTATTGATTATGAGCCTTTACACAAACAGTTAAATTGTAGATCATTTGTCCTTTGGTAAGGGATGTGGTGATTTATTTATTTTCACAGGAACCTCTCAGCAGTGGTCCTGTGTCATTCAGTCCAGTTGAATTCCAGTGATCCGCGGTGGACATTTGGATTGTTTTGGTGCCATTTAACTCGATAAAGTAACTGCATTAAAATGTGGGACTTGAAAAAGAAAACTTTGGAGCTTTGTTATTCAAGCTTAAGGATGTACAGCACACTTCCTCCTCAGCTATTTAGCTTTTTGTGCTCTGATGCTAAAAATAATTCACTCTCTAATACTATCACATGGAGAGCCACGGTTTGACAAATGCATAAGTATCTCCTCTTTTATTTGTCATGATTAAACGCATTGATTCAGTTTTTCCACATAATGTTAACATCTCTCTGCACTCATTCACATGTATTTATAATGTGTGTATGTGCATGGCCTCTTCCACCGAGCAGCAGACGGGCGAGGCAGGGAGAGGCAACGGGAGTCCTCGTCCACTCTGGAGGTGCCAGACCAGCAGAGGACGCCTGCACATCACGTACGATCCCGCTCCGTCTCCCCGCACCGCGAAGAGCAAGGCCGCATCCGGTCCAGACCACCCAATGTCCCCGCCCAGAGGTGAGACCTGGCTGGAGACAACAGGACATGAGACATAATGTAACACTCCTAATCTTTAGAGTGTGAACCATACACTTCATCTTAGGCTGAGAAATGCCTTCAGAACCAAAGTTTGACCCCTCATCATCATATGAACTCAAATATGGGTTCATTTGTGCTCACTTCTCTGACGCCACAATGAGAAAGGACTGAGAGCATTGACTGTGGTGTGTGGCACCGCCTGAGGTCTGATGATGATTCCTCATATCAGCCTGAAAACACAGGGCTACTTGGAAGAGGTAAAAGCAACACAGGAGACAGAGAGTTTGTTGGAAGGAAGCAAACAGTCCATCTACTAATGAAATGTCTGTCTGATGCAGAACACACCGTCCTGCCAGCGCTGCTTTTACTGGCTCTGCTTTTACTGGCCCAGCCAAATGAGTCCACCAAGAGTCTGCTAAAACACCACCTGACCACAAAACCTCACAGAAGTTTCTTTCTTTCTTTCTTTCTTTCTTTCTTTCTTTCTTTCTTTCTTTCTTTCTTTCTTTCTTTCTTTCTTTTTCTTTCATTCTTGCAGGAGTTTGGATGATGAGCTTCCTCACAGTCGTCGTTCTCGTTCTCCAACCCGTTCCTACGACGCTGCCAGAGGTCGCCACCAGGAGGAGGAGTACCTGGACGACAGGTGTGTGTCTGATGCTGTCTGTCTGTTCAGAGTTGTTTCATTGTTGGTCAGACAACTTTGTCTCTGTATGTTACAGCTGCTCACTTGTGCGTGGATGAAACAATAACTCTTTGTGCAGATCACTGTTAAGTATGAATGACTGTCATGGGCAAACCAAACTTTATTTTATCAAGCAGTTTAAATTATTGTCTTTCATTTACCATTTACTTTTTTGTCTTTCATTTTCTGTGTGTGTGTGTGTGTGTGTGTGTGTGCGTGCGTGTGTGTGTGTGTATAGCAATCAGCAACAACCTCTCTTTCCTATTCACCCTCTTCTTCCTCTGCTCTTCTGGTTTTTTGACTGTTGTTAATTTCCTCATGTGTCATCCATCCCCATGGTAACGACAGTGAGATCATCATGATCCACCAGTCAATGCGAGGCAAAAGTGCTGAGTGCCTCCACACCAGGTAAAACCAGCCAATCATGACGTTTGTTTACATTTTGGTTCTGGATTTGGGATCTGGATCAGTTGTGTGTGTAGTGTTCACATTAACATGCTTGTTGAAATGCAGTCATTGAAGTTATTATTTACAATGAGTGATGAGATTTTTATATGTTTGAGTATAATAATGCAGTGTAACCTATCTTGTTATTCTTTTTGTGTGATAACCTCAGGAGAACATCATTTCAGTTGTTTAAATGTTGTGCGTTTGTTGGGGGTTTAAATGATCACATATTTTGTCCTCCTCTAAGGAATAAGACAAACCAGGGCTATGAACACACTCAGGCTTATTAGTGGGACAGATTTATTGTTGCTTTGTTGGTTTTGGCTGAGGTCTAAAAACTCAATTAGCTCCAGCTATATAATTGCAGGTAAAATGAAGTGGGCCGTCTCCTCTCTGAAGGATGCAGCTGTCAGCTGTTGTACTGCCTCAGGTCCACTAGAGGGCAGCACAGGACCACGCTTGTACTCAAGCTGTGATGCTTCTGAGCAGATTTCTACACAACAGCCAGGCCAACGGCGGCTTGTTACTGTAGGATGCTGCTCGTCCACTTCCTGTGTCACAGAGACGGTCTTTAATTTCTACTGGACCAGTGATAATCTGCCAAGCTCATCACTGCCACAGTTTGATTTAAATGAATGATAGGTCTTGCCTCTGCACTCTGTTCCCACATCCTGAAACAGCTCCACTAGGGGTGTAACGATACAAACATCACGGTTCAGTACGTACCTCGGTTTTGAGGTCTCGGTTCAGTTCATTTTCGGTACAGTAAGAGAACCAAATGCAAAACATAAATTTGCTTGTTGTTTATTAGGAATTTTTCTAAACCAAATGTACATGTTTTAGTCAAATGTAAATATTTTACTCACCCACTAATGTTATGTTGTAGGTACATTGTCCCTGATACAAATACACTTATTAAACTAAACTAAACCATTATACAAAATATGAAAAAAATCTAATACTGTTGTAAAGTGCTGCCTAATAAGTTCAATAAATTATTCTCAAATTAACAAAACATATAAAATAAGCCTTACAATGAATAAAATATTCACAAATAAACAAAACGTAAAATATGATTTAAAAAAAACTTCTCAACACAATTTTTTTTTTTTTTTACATGTAAAGTGCAGCACCAACAGTTCAAGCCAGTGACGGACTGACCATAGGGCAATGTGGGCAAATGCCACAGCGGCTGGCTGACGATGCAACCGTTGGAGAGATAGAGATAGAGAGAGACAGAAAGACGGAGGGACGGACGGACAGAGGGACAGGCAGACAGACAGACAGAGAGGAGATAGGAGCCACAGCCCCCACCTCCACCTCCACTCCTCCTACAAGCAGGAAGGCTCTTCAAGCCTCTGTTTTCTCGCTAGCGGCAGCAATAGCGATAGCAGGACGTAAACGGGCTGCACGTGTAGCTGCAGGCGGACTGTAAACACACACAACTTCTGTACCCAAACTCACCCCTTCTCAGCGCTGTACTGAACCCAACACCCCGTACCCAATCGGTTCAATACAAATACATGTACCGTTACACCCCTAAGCTCCACATATCAACACACTCATCATTGGTTTATCACATGTACTGCAGTCACCTTCACTTGGTTCTGAGGCTGCTGTTGAAGCACACAGCCGGAGAGGTAAATCCTACTCTGGAAAGCACGTCTGTATGTGTCATTTTCCAGGCAGAGAGATAATATTATCTCTATGCAACTACACCTCTCTAATAGAAACATGAGCTGGATACACCCTCTGTTTGGACTGTATACACACACACACGGATGTGTTTGAAGGAGGACAGTGTTTTGAAGTGTCAGTTGAGATGAGAAGCAGCTTTTGATGCTTGTATATCTGTTGTAGCTACTCACACTGCAAAGCCACAGACGCTTAGCCAGTGATTTTTGCAAGACGTGCTCTCTAACAGGAAACCTGCTTTACTTTGAAAGTATGATAATAGACTTCAATCCACCTGATGGTCCAAACTAAATACAATCTTACCACACAGTATCTTCAATTAGCTAAATGACATATAACTGTAAATATAAAATCACTGGTTAAGTGGGGTTTTCTTTGTTCTTTTGCCCTGTGGAACTTTTTTCTGTTGTCCACATGCTCCCACACACCTGTTTTTCTTCTCCTCTCCCTGTTCCTCCTGTTTTCCCTACTTGTGTTTGCTACATGCCAGAGATGGGGACTCGAGTTTGCGACTCGAACTCGAGTCGCACTTAAGTCGCACCCACAGAGACTTCAGACTTGACTTGGACTCGTGCCCAAAAGACTTCAGACTCGACTCGGACTCGTGTTTTGAGACTCGTGAACAATCTTTATTTTTTTGGCTCGTGCCTTCCTCCTGACAGGACGACCGACGACCTTTTTTTTTCTTTTTCTTTTTTTTGTTTTGCCGTTAACACCCCACTAGCGGAGCAGCACCACATGGCCGGTAACGTTATTCAGATGGAGGTTAGATCTTCATATTGAACTCCTACAGAGTGCAGCCAAACACCAGTGTCTAAAGAGAGAGGGACAGCAGAGCAGAGCTCCTCTGACAGCGCAGTCAGCTGCGGGTGAGTGACAGGTGACTGTGAAGCTTTTTTTTTCTTTTTAATAGCGGCACCGTCCATAGCCTACATGCACAACGCCCCTTTGTTGTCAAACTTTCCTTCACGGGGACTAGCTGCTGAATAACTGGCACATATCAGGCTACTGTAGGATAAATCATCCTGTTTATTTATGTTTTTGCTGCGAAATATGACTGAAGGCTCGTATGGAAGTCTGTACGTGTCGACACGCCCCCATGAGTTGACGGAGCTAATTAAAAAAATAATAACAACGATGCGGATCCAGAAAGGTTTTGCTGCACATAAAGATGTGACTATACCATCCAGATCTAATGACCTATAATTAACAGCCTAAATCATTTTCCATGTTGTTCATCTGGGTTTTCTGAATTCAACAAAGCAAAAAAAGAGAAAAGGCCAGTGCAGAGGGGCAGAGCAGCCTTGATTCTTTCTTGACTCAGAATACAGTTTCCTTTAAAGGAAAGCTTTCATTGTGTGTTTTCTTCATATTGCATTGCAATATCCTGTTTAAAGTGATCATATAATAAACAACTACTGTAATCAATACTGTATAGACAAAGGAGTGATAATAATAGCCTACAGTAAATGCTTTGAATCTCTTAGATATAGCTGTGCAGTATCCTTAGTAGACCGGATAGCAGCAGATGATAAAGGGTCATTACAACCAGAAGAGACAGGAGACTTTTATTTTTTAGAGACTTGAGACTTGACTCGGACTCGTGACCAAAGACTTGAGACTTGATGAAGTCTCACCCCTCAAAGACTTGAGACTTGACTTGGACTCGTGACCAAAGACTTGAGACTTGACTTGGACTTGCAAAAAAAGACTTGTGAACATCTCTGCTACATGCATGCTAACATCAGGAGATCTACTAGGCACAGTAACACACTGCCACCTAAGATGCCACTTTTGTTCAACGGCATCCACAAACACACAACCAGGTAAGTTCATAGATTAGAGTTCAGTGTACAGTACTTCCAGAGGTGAGATAACCTCATTCAAAGTCCCATTGAAATATAATTATTATAATTATGCTACTATAGACAATTACAGCCTTGGTATTGAGGCTTTTTTCACCAATATCATACAGGCCCATGTCTACAAAACACAGAGCTGTGCTTTATGAAGTCACACAAAACTGACTGACAGACAGCAATTTAGTTTGAGTTTGTGATCAGTTTTTTCTACAGTGCAATATTTAGCCTCTGACACTGTTAGTGACACTTAAAGGGATAGTTCAACATTTTGGCAAATTGGCCCATTGCCATAATCCCTACCTCTAATTGTCGGTGCAAGCTATTTTTAGAAAGGCAGAGCAGAGTCGCAAGCTGCTCAGAGCTACGCTATATAGAGGCTCATGGGATTTCTTGGTTTCCCTTATCAAATTCATCAAATACACAATCCAACAACTCCAAAACGCTCTGGTGGACAAGTTGTGACCTGCACATTCACCACGCTATGAGATAATAACACAACGTTACCAGACAGAGTTGTTTTAGAGGTAAATTCATGCAACACAGCTGATGCTCGTTCCCATCAGGGGCAGTCTTTCGGCAAGCAGTCTCTGCATTTGCCTCGAAAATAACGTTCCATTATTATCTCATAGAGTGGTGAATGTGCAGGTCACAACTTGTCCACCAGAGCGTTGTGGAGTTGTTGGATTGTGTATTTGATGAGTTTTATGAGGGAAATCAAGAAATCCCATGAGCCTCCGTAGTGTAGCTCTGAGCAGCTCGCGGCTCTGCTCCGCTGATCTAAAAATAGCTTGCACCGACAATTAAAGGTAACAAACTTACTCCTAAAACTATAGGGATTATGGCAATGGGCCAATTAGCCAAAATGTTGAAGTATCCCTTTAAAATCATTTTAATCTCATTACATTTTTTTTTAACCATGACCACTTCATGATCTGCATGATGTCAATACTCCAACAGATTCCTCCAGAGTTGTTTAAGATATAAAAGATATCAAATGAACAGGACTTTGACTTGTGTAGCTCCTTCCTCCTCCTGGCTGCATCACCTGTGTGTCTTTGTCCAGAAGACAACAGTGCAGCAGTGCACATTTTTGACAGGACAATTTGTGTAAATGATGCTTGACAGAAAAGTTCAAATGGACTATTTTCACACCTCTGCTCACCTGGCCAGATTATCCAATGTTAGGCCTTTTTCAGTGTACTGCCTTTATTTATTTATTTATTTATTAGAATCCAAAGTTTGAGATTCCATTACGAAATGAGTAGAATACCTGATTAAAATACATATAATTTCATATCCTATCATACATTCACAATAACATCTGTACATAGTATTGTACAGTATATTCAGTGCACTTTGTACAAGCACTTTTCATTTGTTTCAGACATTTAACCAATAGAGAAGCAATTAATCAATTTTGTAGTTAAATCTTGTTAATATTACAAGACACAGGATATAAGCTGTACATATGTATAGTATAGATGGAGTCACACGGCCGTGCAGAGACCAGTGGGCGTCTCTTCCTGTGAGTATGTTCCACAGCAGCAGCTTCACAGACGAGTTTCTCAGTTTTTCTCTCCTTTGTTTCCTTTCATTTGCAAATGCATGCCGCTGTTGAAAAACCCTTTCGTCTCGTGACTAGCTCCACGCTGCCTGCATGTCGAAAGACGAGCTCTGTCACGGGATCGCGAGTAGTCATGGCAACGCGCCATTCCATCACACACCGTGTTGTGATGTTCACAGATGAGGTGACAGTTAGGTAAGCACACGCACACACGGATTATCACTGTTAGCGATGAAACCAGCCAGAGTAAAGCTCCCAGGTTGAGGGAGACTACCCCCCACCCATTCTCACACCAGTCAGTCAGTCATGGTTCAGTTCTCAAAGAAGCATCATGATTTTGGGAATCTAACCAGACTTTCTTTTTTTAAATGTTTTTTTTTTCTTTTTTTTCTGTTTGTCCATTGTTTTTCTCTTTGTGTTTGTTTCTGTCCTCTCCTCCTGTCTCCTCTTTCTCTTCTCCTCCTCTTCCTCCATTGGATGGCATTTTGTGCTGTGGTGCCTCTAGTGATCTCCAGCCTTCTCTGGACAGGGTTAGGAGTGCTAGCGCCAACTGTCTGACTCCAGACAATCATGAGACTGAAAGGTACCAGCCTCTGACCCCAGCATCCTCTAGTCCTCCTGCAGCTTCTTCCCTGGTCTTTGTAGTTTTCTTTCCCCCCTCCTACACAGGCTGATGATTCTAAACCCTCCCCTGCCCCTCACTCCCTCCCTCCCCTGCTCTACACCACTCTTCTAGTCTGCTGTTCCACCCAGCACTTCCTGTGCTTTGCCACTTTGCCACTCAGGTTGTGTGTGAAGGTGCAGCGATTTGTAACAATATATTAAGGATTTAGTGACATATTCACCATGAAACTAGAATTACAGTTCTTACTATACATCTTGGTGAAACATTTTCATGTCAACAATACAGACTTTGCTCCCATGTGGTTAATACAAGTAATACAGTAGTGTAGCTGCAGATAATCTGCCATTAGATTGTTTGAACCCAATATAATGGCGCTGCTGTCTATTTGTATCATAATGTACAGTAATAGTCAGTTTCCACAACACTCTTGAAAGTCTTATTCACATGTGCATCAGATCAGAAACTCTTTTTTTGAAAGAAACAAAAAAAAAATCCTGTACATTGAAATTGATTTAGTGAATTTTACCTGGAGTTTTACACCAACAGAAGTAATTACTGGTGATCAACAATTCTCTGTTCAGTTGATCAGGTCACCAAATCAACTGTTGGCAGTGTAGTTTCAGTGTGGTTTGATGGCCAGGACCAGGATTAAAGTCATTACTGTTATATTTCTTGTCCAAAATCACATTATCACATGAAAAATGGATGCCAGCAAGACACCATGACACCTTTATTGACCCTTTTATTGAACATTTAGAAGTTGTGAATGTGATTGACCACTTGATAACAGAATTGGTGCACATCTTGTTACTGATCCTCAGCGCTCTCCTTTAGTCAACGTCCTTTATCTTAACTCGCTTAACTTCACAGCAGCCAGTCCTCAGCACTAAAAAGTATTAAACCAATAATTTGTCTGCTTCTTTACTTCTTAGTAACACCAGTATAACTGTTTACAGTCTCACCAAAATATACACTTTTAGACTGAGATATGAGATTAACATTCTTGGTCAACCATTACCCACAATGTAGTTCAAATATCTTGAAGGATAGGTTTGGATTCTTGGATACTTGAATTTGAATGCAATACTTACATGACATACAGTGGCAAGAGGAAGGGAGCTCATTGGAATGACCTGCATTTTTATTTTTTATTTTATTTTTTATTTTTTAAAGGTCAAATTTTCATCTCAGACAATCTATTTTAACTAATAACTTACAAATGATTGCATTGATCTTGTCTTGGTATTGACATCATTCAGAAATACACAGTGTAGTTGAACCTCCTGCCTAATGCTATCATTTTAAAGTAACTGGCAGGAATTGTCAAACCCTGGTGTCTAATCGAGGAAATCAGATTGGAGGTGTGGGATAGAGCTACTTTTGCTCATAAATAAACCGAGTCCCGGTCAGAACCCAGACCTTAATCAAACAGAGATGCAGTGGAATAACCTACAGAGAGTTAAGTACAGTAGGTTACTGCTGACAAAGGAGATTTTACCAATGTTTTTAAGAGTTACTTATTTCCTGCCAGCAGTAAAGTTCAATGGGTCAGTTTTTCCTACATTTAGATGAGGATCAGATCACAGTTTATGACCAATTCTGGCAGAAAAGTCATTCCAAAGAGTTCACTGACTTTTTCTTGCCACTGCATGCTGAAGGAGTTGTGGTTCGGTCTGTACTCGCCATGGAATGACTTGGTCCGTTTGGTGGGTATCTCCATCCTGGACTGTAGGTTTACTGTAGGTTTACTGTTGCTGTCACTGTCACTGAAAATAAAATAATAAATGGATTTTATGCTTAAAAAATTATAACTATATCTAACTATATATTATAACCTAACCAGTATTTTCCCTGAGGGATTCATGGACACCAAAACAGATTTAAAAGCAAATTGAACATTGGACTTAAAATTTAAATATGTATTTATAAGGGTCGTCTGGAAGTAGACAACTGTAAGTTTTACACTTTGGTCCACTGCCTGACGTGGTCAAAAAGAGGCTTTGGCAACTTTTCACTGTGCATGCCTGATAATACAGTAGAATAGCATGGCTTTCTGGTTTTGTAATGGCTTACTGATTTGGTCATATGGGTGATATATTCTGTATGTGTACACATAGAAAATCTTTCTCACATTCCCTGCCCCGGAGACGTCCGGCAAGCCCCAGGATTCTAATTCAACATGCTTCCCCTGAAGATGACAGGTATCCTTTCGTGGAACCCCAACCGCTTCCTCCTAGAGCTTGACTTGTGCCTTCAAATCCGACGCCATTACACGAAAACCTAAAGGTTTTTTTTGTAGAACTATGAGAGGAGAGAGATTTTTTTTTCTTTAAGCCAGTGTGTCACCAATTCACAAAGACTATTTCTCTACAATGCAGAGAAACAGATCCTCTGAAAAGTTGACTGACGTCCCCCGGTTCAGTCGGGTCTTATTGGGTTCAGGCAGATGTCAAGCTCTACTTTGTATTTGCAGCTAACAATAATCTTTTTACAGCAGAGTATCCGCGGGGTCTTGAAAAGTATTAAAAGGTGATAAATCAATTTTGGGAAAATTAAGACCCTTAAAAAGTATTAAAAAGTATTTTCAGGACTTTATAAAGTCTTAAATATTTTTTTCTGAATTAGCTGTCCAAGAGTTTGAGTCCTAAAAAACATTGTAAAAATGTGTGAATTTATTCATTTTATTAAAAAACAAAGATGAACCGGTGCATAAAAAAGAAAAGAAGATTGTTGCTTTTGTTTTTTTGAGAGTGGAGCTATGTTTTTTTTTTTTTTTGATAAACTTTGCCTTTGATTTATTATCCCAGCCTATTTTGAATTCTGTTGTATCATAGTGGTCTATAGTCTTTATCACAAACTAAAACTGTTATTACGTTAAAAGTGTCACTGATGTAAATGGTTACAGCTTGAAGTGGTGGTGAGGTATTGAAAAATATTGAGAAGGTCTTGAAAAAGTCTTAAAAAGGTTTTAAAAATAACTTGAAGATTCCTGTATATACCCTGTACAGACTTCTGATATCTTTGTGAGTAGCTGGTAGTGAGCTTGCAACCTAATCTTCTCCAGCTTTCTTTTCTGATAAAGTGTAGTGTGTGACTTTATCTTGTACCATATGAAACAAGTATTTAAAGGGACAACGAGGAGTTTCTATTCGGTTATAAAAAAGTCTCACGTTAATGTGGATGAATCTCCGCTACCCACACTTGTTAATGGGCCCATTTTCAATAAATATATCGTTCTGTCTCTATCGTTATTTTGTTATTATTAGTGGTGGCGGAAGTACTGGTCGAGCCGACCAGCGTTTCCTTCGTTGCGAATCATGAGAATAACGCAGCCGCATCGCCGTTTATGGTCGGAACTACGGTGGTATGTGAACCTCTTTGAACCTCTGACTTAAATTATTGATGAATGAAAACATGAGTTCGTCTTGCGCCCGGTCAAAGAAATGTACGGTGCGCGCGGAGGCTCAGAAATGTAGTGTGAAAACGCTTCGCTTTTCCAAAACTCCTCGTTGTCCCTTTAACTTAAGTTCACCAAACAGAGTGGCTGTGGCTTGTTTTTAACATTTCAAGTACCGTACCTTTAAAGAAAAAAGTTGAACATTTTGGGCATATATGCTTAAACATCTGTTATGTCAGTTACTTAAATGCACTTATTTAGAACTTAGTTAGAAAAACCTGTCAGCAACTATCCTTTACTCTCAAATACAATGCTTCTCAAACCCTTTCAGACCTAACCAACATTAACTAATGAAATGCTACAGCGTCAGTTATGGTGTTTACATTAGATGTTAAACCTAACAATTCAATTCACTCTTGCCTGTAAAATCCATTGTAGGAGGGTTTGATTGATTTTGCTTTAACTGACCCAGACTAAAGCCACCACTCCACACTCCTGTCCATCACCTTTGTTTGAAAGCTCATGCCTCCAGGGAACTGGCTAACCGTTAGCTTTACTTTTTAAAAAATATATATTTATTTAAGGTTTAACATATTACAAAAAAATATTATACAGATACAAAGAGCAGTTCACAAAAGATTACGAAGAAGCATAGAGTACACAGCATAAACAAAGCACAGACTTACACAATTACACAATAAATACAACAAATTATAAGTTTAAAATGTCCCAAGGTAGATTGTTGTGTTTGTCCAATGTTTTTCTTCTACGGAGTTCAGTGATGATATTGTTGAATACTTGAGTGCTGTCTATGTAGATCTGTTTGAGAGTGAGTGAGCATCTGGTTGTCCATAGTTTATGGGTTATTATGGCGATGATGAGTTGAAAAAGTTCTTTCTGTTTGGGGTGTATATTTTCCTGAATGAGTCCATATGTAACAGAGTTGAAGTTTATTGTAAATGAAAGTCCCAAAGGTTTAAAGGGATAGTTCACCCTAGAATGATATTTCGCTCATTATCTACTCACCCTCATGTTGACTAAGGGCTGGAAGAATTTTCAGAGTCCACCGTCCCTTCTCTGAGTTACAGGGGGTCTTGGCGTAGCAGTGAATTTCAATGCAACGGTTGCAAAGGGACACCGGAGCTCTTCGTAAAAAAACACACACAAAAAAACATCCAAATACCTCCATGATGCTCGTATGTAATGTCCGTCTTGTGCTGAAGCCCCAAATTGCGTAATTGTCCCGAAAAAAAATTAAATAAGTCTATATTTTAAGCTTGTTTGTAGCGGAAGCTTCTCGTCTTCTTCTTCTTCTCCTCTTCCTGGTCCGTCCAAATCTCGCGTGATTTGCGCCGGCGTCAGTGCGGTTACTGCGAATCACGCGATATTTGGACGGACCAGGAAGAGGAGGAGAAGAAGAAGAAGAAGACGAGAAGCTTCCGCTACAAACAAGCTTAAAATATAGACTTATTTAATTTTTTTCGGGACAATTACGCAATTTTGGGCTTCAGCACAAGACGGACATTACATACGAGCATCATGGAGGTATTTGGATGTTTTTTTGTGTGTGTTTTTTTACGAAGAGCTCCGGTGTCCCTTTGCAACCGTTGCATTGAAATTCACTGCTACGCCAAGACCCCCTGTAACTCAGAGAAGGGACGGTGGACTCTGATAATTCTTCCAGCCCTTAGTCAACATGAGGGTGAGTAGATAATGAGCGAAATATCATTCTAGGGTGAACTATCCCTTTAACATAATTCCATACTTGTTGTGATCTGAAGCATTCCAATAAAAGATGAGTCTGAGTTTCATCGCTGATACATCCGGGCATTGGGCATTTCTTTGTAGTGACATAACAACTCCAGGACACTATGGCTCTGACTGGGAGTCTGTTGAGTGATATCAGCCAGCGGACATCTCTGAGGCTTTCTGAGAGGAGTTTATTATTTATAATTTTAAAGCGCGAAGCGTTACTAAAACGTGACGTCAGCCGACTGCCTTCCACTGATTGGCCGATGAGTGTCGTCACTGGAAGCGACGACCGACAACAGAAATGTTCCTGCTGAAGCCTGATATTACCAGAGAATTTCTAATATTTAGACTGGCTCTGTTATTACGTGACTTTATTAAGTTTTAATATTTTTTCATGCGAGAAAGTAACTGTTTAGATCCCCATGTGCGGTTAGTTTATCCAAACGACGGCTGTTTAGAAGTTTGCCCCGATGTTTTTCGGAGAAGTGAAGCTCCAGGTCCGAGCAGCGACCGGTTCATCACAGAGGCAGCAGCCCGGCTCCTGACGTGCTCCGCCGGCCAGCCTACCACCGTCACCCCGAGGAGAACAGAACGCTAATTAACTTCCCCGATGGCTTTTAGAGGTTTACCACCGGCTGGTTAAACTCTTAAATGTTGGTCTCATTGATGAAATCTAACAATTGTGGCTGTAGCAGAAGTTTGTTTGTGGTTAGAAAGAAGAGCAGCACTGCCTTGGGGTCTGTACGCACAGAAAACACCACATTTACATCAATAAATAAATGTTTTACAATGAACCAGGCCGATCTCAGAGCTGGCAAGACTCTCCGGTAAGGCATATTGAACGGTTAAATGCCGTTAACGGGACGAGAGCAGTCACAACGGCGGTTTAAAGTTAGCTACAGCGAGGGTAGGTTCACTTCCTGTTTACAAAGTAAAAGCACCAATTCTATCGTAATGGCTTTCCTTATGATAAAAGGCAACGGGTATTTTATTTTGTGAAAATAACCGGAAGTGCGTTGCTCACTACGGCTAGCTTTAGTAACGCCGACTTCGTTGAAACAAAATTGTAAACAGCTGGTGTTTTGTCAGATTTTCAACACGTTGGGGATCTAAACGACTACTTTCTCGCCTGAAAATGTTTCAAATGTTGCTAAAGTTATATATTTACAGAGTTTAGAGCGTTGCTCGGCGCCGTGTAAATGACGTCACGGCGGTACTAGTGATACTCAGTTGTAATGGAAACACAACCAAACCGAGCCGAGCCGTGCCGTGCCGAGCCGTATCGAGCCGAGCCGTGCTAGTGGAAATGCGCCATAATACACAATGTAGAACCTGTCATAACAAACTCTCCCGGGATACAGACATGTTCTACTTTGTTTCATAATTTGTCACTGGCATTGTGTGACTGGTTGTTTGTGTGGCTTTCAGTGTGTGGTTGGTGTGTTTCTGGAACGCAGCCTGACGTGAAGACTTTCAGGCTTTGGTTGTGGTCGGTGCTGTAGTTTTGTCCTGCTGCTTCTCTTCCTCCTTCCTTCCTGGCTTTTTCAGTGGCCAGTTTGTGTTCTTTCTTGTGAACTCATGGTACTTTCTCTTGGTTATGGTGTTGATCTCCTGCCTTCACTTTGCTTCCTGCTGTCTTTCCAAGTTTACTTGCGTACAGGGAATTTGCATCCGCAGCTTCTATGTGCTCACCTTCTCCTCTCAGTCTTTGACAAGTCGCTGCTCAAGGCTTAGTGCTGAGCAGTGACTAAGAATTTCAAATCATAAGTGTGACCGTGTGTGTGTGTGTGTGTGTGTGTGTGTGTGTGTGTGTTGCACGTATCATCTTTGTCATCCTCATGTCCGTGAATGGAGAATATGGATGCTCCTTCCCACCTAAGAGACTTTATTTTTATGTTTTTAGTTTTTTTTTTTACCAAAAAAAAATTTCTTCAAATTTCTCCAAACTCGGATATATCATCGGGGGGTCCGAGGGGAGTCCAACGCAGAAGTTTGGTTGAAATCGGGGCGGTGGTTTTGGAGAAAATGACCAAAAACCAAACAGGCCATTTTAAAAAAGACAACAGGGGGGAGGGTTACGGTTTTTTTTTTTTTGACCAAAAAAAAAAATTTTCTTCAAATTTCTCCAAACTCGGATATATCATCGGGGGGTCCGAGGGGAGTCCAACGCAGAAGTTTAGTTGAAATCGGGGCGGTGGTTTTGGAGAAAATGACAAAAAACCAAACAGGCCATTTTAAAAAAGACGACACGGGGGAGGGTTACGTTTTTTTTTTTTTTGACCAAAAAAAAAAATTTCTTCAAATTTCTCCAAACTCGGATATATCATCGGGGGGTCCGAGGGGAGTCCAACGCAGAAGTTTGGTTGAAATCGGGGCGGTGGTTTTGGAGAAAATGACCAAAAACCAAACAGGCCATTTTAAAAAAGACGACAGGGGGGAGGGTTACGTTTTTTTTTTTTTGACCAAAATAAAAAATTTCTTCAAATTTCTTCAAATTTCTCCAAACTCGGATATATCATCGGGGGGTCCGAGGGGAGTCCAACGCAGAAGTTTGGTTGAAATCGGGGCGGTGGTTTTGGAGAAAATGACCAAAAACCAAACAGGCCATTTTAAAAAAGACGACAGGGGGGAGTCTTACGTTTGTTTTTTTTTACCAAAAAAAAAAAATTCTTCAAATTTCTCCAAACTCGGATATATCATCGGGGGGTCCGAGGGGAGTCCAACGCAGAAGTTTGGTTGAAATCGGGGCGGTGGTTTTGGAGAAAATGACCAAAAACCAAACAGGCCATTTTAAAAAAGACGACAGGGGGGAGTCTTACGTTTTTTTTTTTTTACCAAAAAAAAAAAATTTCTTCAAATTTCTCCAAACTCGGATATATCATCGGGGGGTCCGAGGGGAGTCCAACGCAGAAGTTTGGTTGAAATCGGGGCGGTGGTTTTGGAGAAAATGACCAAAAACCAAACAGGCCATTTTAAAAAAGACGACAGGGGGGAGGGTTACGTTTTTTTTTTTTTGACCAAAATAAAAAATTTCTTCAAATTTCTTCAAATTTCTCCAAACTCGGATATATCATCGGGGGGTCCGAGGGGAGTCCAACGCAGAAGTTTGGTTGAAATCGGGGCGGTGGTTTTGGAGAAAATGACCAAAAACCAAACAGGCCATTTTAAAAAAGACGACAGGGGGGAGTCTTACGTTTGTTTTTTTTTACCAAAAAAAAAAAATTTCTTCAAATTTCTCCAAACTCGGATATATCATCGGGGGGTCCGAGGGGAGTCCAACGCAGAAGTTTGGTTGAAATCGGGGCGGTGGTTTTGGAGAAAATGACCAAAAACCAAACAGGCCATTTTAAAAAAGACGACAGGGGGGAGTGTTACGTTTTTTTTTTTTTACCAAAAAAAAAAAATTTCTTCAAATTTCTCCAAACTCGGATATATCATCGGGGGGTCCGAGGGGAGTCCAACGCAGAAGTTTGGTTGAAATCGGGGCGGTGGTTTTGGAGAAAATGACCAAAAACCAAACAGGCCATTTTAAAAAAGACGACAGGGGGGAGGGTTACGTTTTTTTTCTTTTTGACCAAAAAAAAAAAATTCTTCAAATTTCTCCAAACTCGGATATATCATCGGGGGGTCCGAGGGGAGTCCAACGCAGAAGTTTGGTTGAAATCGGGGCGGTGGTTTTGGAGAAAATGACCAAAAACCAAACAGGCCATTTTAAAAAAGACGACAGGGGGGAGGGTTACGTTTTTTTTCTTTTTGACCAAAAAAAAAAAATTTCTTCAAATTTCTCCAAACTCGGATATATCATCGGGGGGTCCGAGGGGAGTCCAACGCAGAAGTTTGGTTGAAATCGGGGCGGTGGTTTTGGAGAAAATGACCAAAAACCAAACGGGCCATTTTAAAAAAGACGACAGGGGGGAGGGTTACGGTTTTTTTTTTTTGACCAAAAAAAAAAAATTTCTTCAAATTTCTCCAAACTCGGATATATCATAGGGGGGTCCGAGGGGAGTCCAACGCAGAAGTTTGGTTGAAATCGGGGCGGTGGTTTTGGAGAAAATGACCAAAAACCAAACAGGCGAATTTAATGTTTTTTTTGACCAAAAAAAAAAAATTCTTCAAATTTCTCCAAACTCGGATATATCATCGGGGGGTCCGAGGGGAGTCCAACGCAGAAGTTTGGTTGAAATCGGGGCGGTGGTTTTGGAGAAAATGACCAAAAACCAAACAGGCCATTTTAAAAAAGACGACAGGGGGGGGTGTTACGTTTTTTTTTTTTTGACCAAAAAAAAAAAAATTCTTCAAATTTCTTCAAATTTCTCCAAACTCGGATATATCATCGGGGGGTCCGAGGGGAGTCCAACGCAGAAGTTTGGTTGAAATCGGGGCGGTGGTTTTGGAGAAAATGACCAAAAACCAAACAGGCCATTTTAAAAAAGACGACAGGGGGGAGTCTTACGTTTGTTTGTTTTTACCAAAAAAAAAAAATTTCTTCAAATTTCTCCAAACTCGGATATATCATCGGGGGGTCCGAGGGGAGTCCAACGCAGAAGTTTGGTTGAAATCGGGGCGGTGGTTTTGGAGAAAATGACCAAAAACCAAACAGGCCATTTTAAAAAAGACGACAGGGGGGAGTCTTACGTTTTTTTTTTTTTACCAAAAAAAAAAAATTTCTTCAAATTTCTCCAAACTCGGATATATCATCGGGGGGTCCGAGGGGAGTCCAACGCAGAAGTTTGGTTGAAATCGGGGCGGTAGTTTTGGAGAAAATGACCAAAAACCAAACAGGCCATTTTAAAAAAGACGACAGGGGGGAGGGTTACGTTTTTTTTCTTTTTGACCAAAAAAAAAAAATTTCTTCAAATTTCTCCAAACTCGGATATATCATCGGGGGGTCCGAGGGGAGTCCAACGCAGAAGTTTGGTTGAAATCGGGGCGGTGGTTTTGGAGAAAATGACCAAAAACCAAACGGGCCATTTTAAAAAAGACGACAGGGGGGAGTGTTACGTTTTTTTTTTTTTGACAAAAAAAAAAAAATTCTTCAAATTTCTCCAAACTCGGATATATCATCGGGGGGTCCGAGGGGAGTCCAACGCAGAAGTTTGGTTGAAATCGGGGCGGTGGTTTTGGAGAAAATGACCAAAAACCAAACGGGCCATTTTAAAAAAGACGACAGGGGGGAGTCTTACGTTTTTTTTTTTTACCAAAAAAAAAAAATTTGTTCAAATTTCTCCAAACACGGATATATCATCGGGGGGTCCGAGGGGAGTCCAACGCAGAAGTTTGGTTGAAATCGGGGCGGTGGTTTTGGAGAAAATGACCAAAAACCAAACGGGCCATTTTAAAAAAGACGACAGGGGGGAGTGTTACGTTTTTTTTTTTTGACCAAAAAAAAAAATTTGTTCAAATTTCTCCAAACTCGGATATATCATCGGGGGGTCCGAGGGGAGTCCAACGCAGAAGTTTGGTTGAAATCGGGGCGGTGGTTTTGGAGAAAATGACCAAAAACCAAACGGGCCATTTTAAAAAAGACGACAGGGGGGAGTGTTACGTTTTTTTTTTTTGACCAAAAAAAAAAATTTCTTAAAATTTCTCCAAACTCGGATATATCATCGGGGGGTCCGAGGGGAGTCCAACGCAGAAGTTTGGTTGAAATCGGGGCGGTGGTTTTGGAGAAAATGACCAAAAACCAAACAGGCGAATTTCATGTTTTTTTTGTTTTTTTTGACCAAAAAAAAAATTTTCTTCAAATTTCTCCAAACTCGGATATATCATCGGGGGGTCCGAGGGGAGTCCTACGCAGAAGTTTGGTTGAAATCGAGGCGGTGGTTTTGGAGAAAATGACCAAAAACCAAACAGGCCATTTTAAAAAAGACGACAGGGGGGAGTGTTACGTTGTTTTTTTTTGGACCAAAAAAAAAAAATTTCTTCAAATTTCTCCAAACTCGGATATATCATCGGGGGGTCCGAGGGGAGTCCAACGCAGAAGTTTGGTTGAAATCGGGGCGGTGGTTTTGGAGAAAATGACCAAAAACCAAACAGGCCATTTTAAAAAAGACGACAGGGGGGAGTGTTACGTTTTTTTTTTTTGGACCAAAAAAAAAAAATTTCTTCAAATTTCTCCAAACTCGGATATATCATCGGGGGGTCCGAGGGGAGTCCAACGCAGAAGTTTGGTTGAAATCGGGGCAGTGGTTTTGGAGAAAATGACCAAAAACCAAACAGGCGAATTTCATGTTTTTTTTGTTTTTTTTGACCAAAAAAAACATTTTCTTCAAATTTCTCCAAACTCGGATATATCATCGGGGGGTCCGAGGGGAGTCCAACGCAGAAGTTTGGTTGAAATCGGGGCGGTGGTTTTGGAGAAAATGACCAAAAACCAAACGGGCCATTTTAAAAAAGACGACAGGGGGGAGTGTTACGTTTTTTTTTTTTTGACCAAAAAAAAAAAATTCTTCAAATTTCTCCAAACTCGGATATATCATCGGGGGGTCCGAGGGGAGTCCAACGCAGAAGTTTGGTTGAAATCGGGGCGGTGGTTTTGGAGAAAATGACCAAAAACCAAACAGGCCATTTTAAAAAAGACGACAGGGGGGAGGGTTACGTTTTTTTTTTTTTGACCAAAAAAAAAAAATTTCTTCAAATTTCTCCAAACTCGGATATATCATCGGGGGGTCCGAGGGGAGTCCAACGCAGAAGTTTGGTTGAAATCGGGGCGGTGGTTTTGGAGAAAATGACCAAAAACCAAACAGGCCATTTTAAAAAAGACGACAGGGGGGAGGGTTACGTTTTTTTTTTTTTGACCAAAAAAAAAAAATTTCTTCAAATTTCTCCAAACTCGGATATATCATCGGGGGGTCCGAGGGGAGTCCAACGCAGAAGTTTGGTTGAAATCGGGGCGGTGGTTTTGGAGAAAATGACCAAAAACCAAACAGGCCATTTTAAAAAAGACGACAGGGGGGAGGGTTACGTTTTTTTTTTTTTGACCAAAAAAAAAAAATTTCTTCAAATTTCTCCAAACTCGGATATATCATCGGGGGGTCCGAGGGGAGTCCAACGCAGAAGTTTGGTTGAAATCGGGGCGGTGGTTTTGGAGAAAATGACCAAAAACCAAACGGGCCATTTTAAAAAAGACGACAGGGGGGAGTGTTACGTTTTTTTTTTTTTTGACCAAAAAAAAAAAATTCTTCAAATTTCTCCAAACTCGGATATATCATCGGGGGGTCCGAGGGGAGTCCAACGCAGAAGTTTGGTTGAAATCGGGGCGGTGGTTTTGGAGAAAATGACCAAAAACCAAACAGGCCATTTTAAAAAAGACGACGGGGGAGTGTTACGTTTTTTTTTTGACCAAAAAAAAAAATTTCTTCAAATTTCTCCAAACTCGGATATATCATCGGAGGGTCCGAGGGGAGTCCAACGCAGAAGTTTGGTTGAAATCGGGGCGGTTGTTTTGGAGAAAATGACCAAAAACCAAACAGGCCATTTTAAAAAAGACGACAGGGGGGAGGGTTACGGTTTTTTTTTTTTTACCAAAAAAAAAAATTTCTTCAAATTTCTTCAAATTTCTCCAAACTCGGATATATCATCGGGGGGTCCGAGGGGAGTCCAACGCAGAAGTTTGGTTGAAATCGGGGCGGTGGTTTTGGAGAAAATGACCAAAAACCAAACAGGCCATTTTAAAAAAGACGACAGGGGGGAGTGTTACGTTTTTGTTTTTTTTTACCAAAAAAAAAAAAATTCTTCAAATTTCTCCAAACTCGGATATATCATCGGGGGGTCCGAGGGGAGTCCAACGCAGAAGTTTGGTTGAAATCGGGGCGGTGGTTTTGGAGAAAATGACCAAAAACCAAACGGGCCATTTTAAAAAAGACGACAGGGGGGAGTGTTACGTTTTTTTTTTTTTGACCAAAAAAAAAAAATTCTTCAAATTTCTCCAAACTCGGATATATCATCGGGGGGTCCGAGGGGAGTCCAACGCAGAAGTTTGGTTGAAATCGGGGCGGTGGTTTTGGAGAAAATGACCAAAAACCAAACGGGCCATTTTAAAAAAGACGACAGGGGGGAGTGTTACGTTTTTTTTTTTTTGACCAAAAAAAAAAAATTCTTCAAATTTCTCCAAACTCGGATATATCATCGGGGGGTCCGAGGGGAGTCCAACGCAGAAGTTTGGTTGAAATCGGGGCGGTGGTTTTGGAGAAAATGACCAAAAACCAAACAGGCCATTTTAAAAAAGACGACAGGGGGGAGGGTTACGTTTTTTTTTTTTTTGACCAAAAAAAAAAAATTTCTTCAAATTTCTCCAAACTCGGATATATCATCGGGGGGTCCGAGGGGAGTCCAACGCAGAAGTTTGGTTGAAATCGGGGCGGTGGTTTTGGAGAAAATGACCAAAAACCAAACAGGCCATTTTAAAAAAGACGACAGGGGGGAGTCTTACGTTTGTTTTTTTTTACCAAAAAAAAAAAATTTCTTCAAATTTCTCCAAACTCGGATATATCATCGGGGGGTCCGAGGGGAGTCCAACGCAGAAGTTTGGTTGAAATCGGGGCGGTGGTTTTGGAGAAAATGACCAAAGACCAAACAGGCCATTTTAAGAAAGACGACAGGGGGGAGTGTTACGTTTTTTTTTTTTGACCAAAAAAAAAAAATTTCTTCAAATTTCTCCAAACTCGGATATATCATCGGGGGGTCCGAGGGGAGTCCAACGCAGAAGTTTGGTTGAAATCGGGGCGGTGGTTTTGGAGAAAATGACCAAAAACCAAACAGGCGAATTTCATGTTTTTTTTGTTTTTTTTGACCAAAAAAAACATTTTCTTCAAATTTCTCCAAACTCGGATATATCATCGGGGGGTCCGAGGGGAGTCCAACGCAGAAGTTTGGTTGAAATCGGGGCGGTGGTTTTGGAGAAAATGACCAAAAACCAAACGGGCCATTTTAAAAAAGACGACAGGGGGGAGTGTTACGTTTTTTTTTTTTTTACCAAAAAAAAAAAATTCTTCAAATTTCTCCAAACTCGGATATATCATCGGGGGGTCCGAGGGGAGTCCAACGCAGAAGTTTGGTTGAAATCGGGGCGGTGGTTTTGGAGAAAATGACCAAAAACCAAACAGGCCATTTTAAAAAAGACGACAGGGGGGAGTGTTACGTTTTTTTTTTTTGGACCAAAAAAAAAAAATTTCTTCAAATTTCTCCAAACTCGGATATATCATCGGAGGGTCCGAGGGGAGTCCAACGCAGAAGTTTGGTTGAAATCGGGGCGGTGGTTTTGGAGAAAATGACCAAAAACCAAACAGGCCATTTTAAAAAAGACGACAGGGGGGAGGGTTACGGTTTTTTTTTTTTGACCAAAAAAAAAATTTCTTCAAATTTCTTCAAATTTCTCCAAACTCGGATATATCATCGGGGGGTCCGAGGGGAGTCCAACGCAGAAGTTTGGTTGAAATCGGGGCGGTGGTTTTGGAGAAAATGACCAAAAACCAAACAGGCCATTTTAAAAAAGACGACAGGGGGGAGGGTTACGTTTTTTTTCTTTTTGACCAAAAAAAAAAAATTTCTTCAAATTTCTCCAAACTCGGATATATCATCGGGGGGTCCGAGGGGAGTCCAACGCAGAAGTTTGGTTGAAATCGGGGCGGTGGTTTTGGAGAAAATGACCAAAAACCAAACAGGCCATTTTAAAAAAGACGACAGGGGGGAGTGTTACGTTTTTTTTTTTTTGACCAAAAAAAAAAAATTTCTTCAAATTTCTCCAAACTCGGATATATCATCGGGGGGTCCGAGGGGAGTCCAACGCAGAAGTTTGGTTGAAATCGGGGCGGTGGTTTTGGAGAAAATGACCAAAAACCAAACAGGCCATTTTAAAAAAGACGACAGGGGGGAGTGTTACGTTTTTTTTTTTTTGACCAAAAAAAAAAAATTCTTCAAATTTCTCCAAACTCGGATATATCATCGGGGGGTCCGAGGGGAGTCCAACGCAGAAGTTTGGTTGAAATCGGGGCGGTGGTTTTGGAGAAAATGACCAAAAACCAAACGGGCCATTTTAAAAAAGACGACAGGGGGGAGTGTTACGTTTTTTTTTTTTGACCAAAAAAAAAAAAATTCTTCAAATTTCTCCAAACTCGGATATATCATCGGGGGGTCCGAGGGGAGTCCAACGCAGAAGTTTGGTTGAAATCGGGGCGGTGGTTTTGGAGAAAATGACCAAAAACCAAACAGGCCATTTTAAAAAAGACGACAGGGGGGAGTGTTACGTTTTTTTTTTTTTTGACCAAAAAAAAAAAATTTCTTCAAATTTCTCCAAACTCGGATATATCATCGGGGGGTCCGAGGGGAGTCCAACGCAGAAGTTTGGTTGAAATCGGGGCGGTGGTTTTGGAGAAAATGACCAAAAACCAAACAGGCCATTTTAAAAAAGACGACAGGGGGGAGTGTTACGTTTGTTTTTTTTTACCAAAAAAAAAAAATTTCTTCAAATTTCTCCAAACTCGGATATATCATCGGGGGGTCCGAGGGGAGTCCAACGCAGAAGTTTGGTTGAAATCGGGGCGGTGGTTTTGGAGAAAATGACCAAAAACCAAACAGGCCATTTTAAAAAAGACGACAGGGGGGAGTGTTACGTTTTTTTTTTTTGACCAAAAAAAAAAATTTCTTCAAATTTCTCCAAACTCGGATATATCATCGGGGGGTCCGAGGGGAGTCCAACGCAGAAGTTTGGTTGAAATCGGGGCGGTGGTTTTGGAGAAAATGACCAAAAACCAAACAGGCCATTTTAAAAAAGACGACAGGGGGGAGTGTTACGTTTTTTTTTTTTGACCAAAAAAAAAAAATTTCTTCAAATTTCTCCAAACTCGGATATATCATCGGGGGGTCCGAGGGGAGTCCAACGCAGAAGTTTGGTTGAAATCGGGGCGGTGGTTTTGGAGAAAATGACCAAAAACCAAACAGGCCATTTTAAAAAAGACGACAGGGGGGAGTGTTACGTTTTTTTTTTTTTGACCAAAAAAAAAAAATTTCTTCAAATTTCTCCAAACTCGGATATATCATCGGGGGGTCCGAGGGGAGTCCAACGCAGAAGTTTGGTTGAAATCGGGGCGGTGGTTTTGGAGAAAATGACCAAAAACCAAACAGGCCATTTTAAAGAAGACGACAGGGGGGAGTGTTACGTTTTTTTTTTTTTGACCAAAAAAAAAAAAATTCTTCAAATTTCTCCAAACTCGGATATATCATCGGGGGGTCCGAGGGGAGTCCAACGCAGAAGTTTGGTTGAAATCGGGGCGGTGGTTTTGGAGAAAATGACCAAAAACCAAACAGGCCATTTTAAAAAAGACGACAGGGGGGAGTGTTACGTTTTTTTTTTTTTGACCAAAAAAAAAAAATTCTTCAAATTTCTCCA